>NC_134503.1:5836850-6024350 GCF_040206685.1 Ascaphus truei
ACAGGAAAACAGATTCCTATCAATAAGCCTTTCAAGCTATGGGCAACTGTCCCGCACCTGGCATTACCACATGGCAATCCAACTCCTGGGTTCATCTAAGGCGAGACGGTGAAGAGCTGTTGTGTTTGAAAACATGACTCTAGCTATCCTTGATGACAAGCAAAGCATTCTAACATCCGCCTTTCTGCCTTAGGCTGCGCTTATAGTGCCGGCGACGTGACGGTCATGCTACGGTCTCTGGAAAATCAAATAGAGATGATTTCCAGCGATCGCGACCAATTCGCCTCTCCGTCGCGTCGCGCTTACTATAAGCGCACGCGACGGCTGCTATGCATTTGTTTTGCCGCGGCGTCGCTGCCGCCGGCACTATAAGCGCAGCCTTACTCTCCATCGTGGCGTTAATATTCCCGACTTTCCTTTTGCCTCATTTCTGCAACAGGAGCAATGACCAGCATATATAGTAATAATAATAACTTTGTTTATACAGCGCTTTTCTCCCAATGGGACTCAAAGCGCTTCACTGGTACAAAAAAAGGGAAAAAGAGGAAAAAAATTAAAGATTATAAACAAGACCAAACACAAGGAAATATACAATACAGGATGGGACGGTGCTGTAGCTATTAAATGCCAGACAGGTTGTGGTTCATTAATTAAATGCCTGGCTAAAGAGGTAGGCCTCGAGCCTGTTTGTATAGATTCCCAGAGAGGGGCCTCTCCCGCTGTACGAGGAAGACTGTTCCAAAGAGTGGGAGCAGCGTGGCTAAGAGCTCGGGCGCCGAAGGAAGTCACGGAGATTCTGGGAGTTGTTAGGAGTCCTTCACCTGCAGATGGAAGTGAGAGAATGGGAGTGCAGGGAACTAGAAGCTCCTTCAGATAGCTGGGACACTGGTTATGTAGGGCTTTGGATGTTAACAAGCCAATATTGAAATAAATTCAACATTTTACAGACAGCCAGTGCAGAGAATAGAGAACAGGTGTACTAGATACAATGTCATCTGGACTGACACATATGGGGGAACCGTTGGGGATATGTAATAAGATGACGCAAATTGTTGGATATTGCAGAGGAAAAATGTTCTCTTGCTTGTTCTGCTTCAGTGAGGTGTATGAAACTTGTTATCTTGTTTCTTACATTTAAATCAAATCTATTAGCAAGGGGTTAATGGCATCAAAATGATGCCGGCAGAAAGGAAAACGGCACCAGTTACAGACGCAAATGTTGTCTCTTCCTACAACGACCCCATATCACTTACTGGCGCCAATCACGGTTATACATTGACACAAAGTGATGCATTATTTGGAGCAATGCTCCAGTTAGTGACACTTACAGTAATACACATGGCCCCCTATTTCTAAGACATGCTTTCCACAAACATAGACATGTCAGACACTTGTAACAACAAATGCTGTAAGTTCAGTTACAAAACGTAAGACACACAATTGAAACACTTATTTTTGCACAACCTAGGACAGCTACCATAACCCAGTTGATTTGAAGGCGGCAGGCAGCTTGTCTGAGATTAAAGTTATTCCCTCCTGCCTTGCCCTGCCCCTTGCACACTTTGCATTGCTTGTGTGCCTCTGGCTCCTGGGCAGTGTGTGGGATGGGTGAATGGTCACTTGGAATGTGATGGGTCCTGTGACTCTCATGTTACTCACAGAGCAGCTGGCTGCAGATGTTAGCCTTGCAGCCTACTCTCAAAGTGCTGAGCCAAGCAAGCAGGAACCCAGTGCCAGGCAGAGTGCAGGACAAGAGCAGAGACACCCAGCTGGAAGGAGGAAGGGGGGGAGGTGTTAGCAGCAAATAAAGGCCTTCAGATCAGAGCTCCTTTCCATGCCACAGTGTAATCAGTACTAAAACTGTATGTACATAGGAACCAAACTAAGAGCTATAGCACAGGAGTGGCCAAATTCTGTCCACGAGGGCCACCAACAGGCCAGGTTTTAAGATATCCCTGCTTCAGCACAGGTGGCTCAATCATTGACTGAGCAACTGATTGAGCCACCGGTGCTGAAGCAGGGATATCCTTAAAACTTGTCCTGGTGGTGGCCCTTGAGGACTGGAGTTGGCCACGCTTGCAATAGCAAACGGCCACAAGCTGTCTAAGACTGCGCTTATAGTGCCTGGCGACGGCGCTCCAAAACAAAAACATCGAATCCATTGCATGCGCATATAGTAGGCGCGACGTTGCGACCAAAAATGTTGTAGTCGGTGTTATTTGTTTTTTTTACAGACAGTCGCCACATGTGACTGTCTCTAAACCAATCACAGAGCACCTTTTGCACTCTGCCCTCCCCCTTGGTGACGTCACTGGCCTTGTCGCCAGCGACGTCGCTCAAACTTGAAGTGCAACTTTCACCAATGGCGACAGGTGACGTCATCGGTCGCGTCACCGGCACTATAAACGTGGCCTAAGCCTACGGCCCCAGTGCTCCCTGCTGCCCGCGCGCCGCCAGCCACGATCTGCGGTCTGTAGGAGAGCTATGGGATGCGTGAGGGGCGTGGCCATGACGGGGGGCATATCTGCCCTTCCATTGGCCGCCCACCGAGCACGTGACCGCGTCGCGGCATGGGAAGACATCATTCTTGTCTTCCCTGCCTATGCATCACAGCTCTTTGCAAGGCACGCACACACAAAGCCACTAGGGCCTGCCCCAGAGAGGGCTGTGCGGCGCCCACGCCGTAACGCGCGCCGTAGCCGCCACTGGGGACCTAGCCTAAATGGCCCCAATTCACAGATATTTATTTATCTTATAAATAAGATAAATAAAGCTTTTTTTTTTTTTATTTCCCTGCGTATGGAATTCATTTAAAGAAAATGTTTAATTCATTAAAATGCCCATTAGTGCTTTGCCCTCGTGTGTGGGAGATGCATTCTTTGCAATGGGGTTTGCCGCTATATCACCAATTAGGACAAAGAACTGTCTGTTTTACTTGATACTTCAAGACAAGAATAATATAACAATGCTAACAGAGTGATACTTTACATCAGGAAAGGAGAAGGATCTTAGTTTAGATACAGTTGCCTTCCACGTTCCTCTAAAGCTGGCTACGGCTTCCATAAACTGTTGGGTTGAAATCCCTATTAAATTCCTATTAAATGTTCCTACCTCTCCTGCACCCGCCACATAACTAATGGACATCACATAACATCTTACATGGGCTTAGAGAGAACAGACGTCTGAGTGCGCCATTCTCAAGAAGATTGGATTCCATACCCAGCATGCAATGCAAGAGCAGGCATTGACCAATGCATTCGTTCCTGACTCATTACTGTGCCCTGTTTTAATCAACCTGGTAAAGGAAAACCTGTTCTGTGACATACATGTCTTAGCCATTGAACGATACTTGGAACCTTCCAGTTTGTCCGGCTTTTTAATTACGAGCAGAAATGGGGACATTCACATTGACTGAGACAGGAAGGATACCGAGTGACTTATCATCTATAAAGAATGATAACGCTTCACACCGTGTTACACTCATTATCATCACACAGAAATTCTTACACTTATAATAGACTTAAATAGTATTATATTTTTACACTCCATGGAATTCAGTGCGTATATTTTGCTAAAAAGAAGCCACACTAATACATGAATCATTGATTTCCATAGAACACAGAATACAGTAATATAAAAACAAAGTATCTCAGGACACCCCCAACGTTCCCTGCTGCCATGATTGTTTATATATCGGTTACAGAATAAGCCAAGCTGCCTTATTTGCTAAGAGTGCAGAATTTATTGAGGTTTTGGCAAATATGACACATTTCTGCTAGTATTGGGATTTATGCAGCAAGCAGCTCTGAGTACTAGAGTCAGAACTCAGAGTTGAAGTGTACAGGTAGTCCTCGTTATCCAATGTTTCACTTTACAACGAATGGCATATCCAACGCTTTACAATGCAACTCTATGGGCCGTTATCCGACGCCTGAATGCGTTATCCGACGCCTGAATGCGTTATCCGACGCTCACTGCCACTGATTAACATGGGAATCACTTTACAGCGGTTTCACTATCCAACGCTCCTTCCAGAACGGATTCCGGTGGATAACCGAGGACTGCCTGTACAGATGTAGCCAGTCTTAGGCTACGCTTATAGTGCCGGCGACGCAACGGTCAGGCAACGGCCGCTGGAAAATCAAATAGAGATTACTTCCAGCGATCGCGACCCATCTGTCGCTGCGTCGCGCTTGCGACGGCCGCAATGCATTTGGTTTGCCGCGACGTCGCTGTCGCCAGCACTATAAGCGCAGCCTTACTGTCCCCGGCGCTGTGAATGAAACGCCACAAAAATGCACCACTGTGTTTGTGTATGTGGGGATGTTTGTTGCGACGGCGCTGTGAGGGGTCCTTCCGTTTCAATGGGAGCTCCCGCAGCATAAATCCTTTCGGGCCGCAATCGGCGTGGTCACAGGATCACGCACGGTTGCTGCGCCAGGAGCGGTAAGGCTGGCTACATCGGTACATTTTTTTGGTGCAGGCCTCTCAGTTCTATTATAGATTGTTATCCAAGTTCTCACATATAATATAGATTTAAAGGCAGATAGTTTTATACCATCTCAGCCGTGGCAGATTTTTTGTTTGCGCAAATGAATGGGAATGAAATGGAGCAAAGAGGTGTAAAATGTGCCAGATTGCTGCTCATACAGACAACAACCCCTCAATCACAGACTGGTGTACTTGGGGGCAAATTCAGAGCAAAATAACATGATACACTTTGCCCCAGTTTGGCTCCAACATTTCCCTGATACATTTCCCCCTAGAGAGCTGCCTTGTAAAGAGTGGCATGTTTGCCATGTGTTCAACACACGAGTCCCGGATCATGATTCATAAAGACCTGCTAGACTTTTCACTCAAAGAATAGATAGATAATATACATGTATACAGGTATATAACACTATAGAGCAGTCATCAGTGTGCTGAAGCTCTTTCAGGGGGAATATACAGTGTAGTGTGTTGCATTTGACAGGTAGACAGACCTGATAACACAACACCCCCCCCCCCCCCCCCCCCACACGTTCTAAGACAGACAAAGATTCCTCTTACACTCATTTGATGAACAAGCCTTTAAGGTGAAGGCGAGTGAACCTCAAATTTCGTTTGCGTTTCTGGAGGCTGGGAGGTAAGAGCTGGCAATGAACCCGAGACAGCCACCATCCTTTCATTCCTTTGCTGCTGTATGGGAGCCTTTGGATTCCTGGCTTGCAGCGACGCATGTAGAGAACATTATAGGTTTAAGGGGTGATATATTGAGGTTTAGAGGGATCTGCCCCCTGTAATAAAGAAGTTCTCCATGCCAAGGAGCACTAGATTTCAGGATGGGGGATTGTACACTCTCGGTGAGCAGGGCCCTCGTTACCTTTTATGTTTGCGCTTGCTTATCCTTATCTGGAAGGTCATTCTGTTTCTATCACTCTGTTCCCCCATTGTACCACGCTGTGGAATATGCTGGCGTTTTACAAATAAAACAATGATAATAATAGGTGAAGCTAAGGCCGCGCTTATAGTGCCGGCGACGTCGCCCGAAAACAAATGCATTGCCGCCGCCGCGTGCGCTTATAATAAGTGTGACGGCGACAATGCGACGGAGCGCCGTCGCGAAAACTGGTAGCCGGCAAAGTTTGATTTTTTCAAGGGCTGTCGCCTCATGTGACAGCCCTTGAACCAATCAAATGCCAGGAAACCCGCGCCGCCGCCGCCCGACGGAATATGACTTTCGTCTGTGGTGACGGGTGACGTCACCCGTCGTGTCGCCATCGACGGCACTATAAGCGCAGCCTAACCCTTCTGAGTTCCAAAAGTCGTGCGAGTCAGCTCCTTGCCAATTAAGACATTGGATAAAAGAGACTTTTAGATAATGTTATCTTAGCTCCCTATTCAGTATGCGCCAAGACCTTTTATTTTGATTTAATTTCAAATGAGCCCAGGGCTTCCCTGATGTGGTGTAGCAGCTTCAGCGCTTACCGGCAAGGGGCCTTAACAGCAATTGTGTTCATTTCCCCTCACATTAGCAAGTGGAATTGGGAAAGAGATACGGAGTAATGTGAAGAGTAGTTGATTAAGATATTTCACTAGGACAGATGCATTGTAATATACACATCACTTTAAAGTACATCCTGGGGAAGGCGCATGAACGTAGTGATATGTCCAAGTGTAAAGGTCATGGCAGCATTTGAAACCACAAGCTTGCACACTGAAGTACCAACACTTGAACCACTACACCATGCCTTCTGCACAATGATACATATATCAACTTTGGTGCGTCTTTGCCATCAAACTTGTAACATTTCACGTAAACCAGGGGTGGCCAATTCCAGTTCTTAAGGGCCAAAAACAGGTCAGGTTTTCAGGATATCCCTGCTTCAGCACAGATGGCTTATTCGTTGACTGAGCCACCTGTGCTGAAGCAGGGATATCCTGAAAACCTAACCTGTTGGTGACCCTTGAAGACTGGATTTGGCCACCCCGGACAACTAAACATGTTTTATTCAATGTTTCAGGTTAATATTATCTTATTGAAACATAAAGGGGTATTCATTAAAACCACGACAACGCGGGATACGACCGCATGGAAATTACCCTTGACGTCACCGGGAGTGTGTGATGGTGATCCGATCGGCATCATTACTATAATCCTTTATATGGGAGCCTACAATCTAGAGCAGCCGCCTGCCTGCTCACCTCCCGGCTCTCGCCCCACCCCTCCTGCTCGGCTCCAGCGTCAAAAGACGTTGCGGGGTCATGTGATGTGGCAACGTGATGTCACGTGACCCCACTGGTTACCATTGGGGACGCGTCGCCAAAGACCAGGTAGGAGAAGCTGCAAAGGCCTCGCGAGGTCCCTCGGCATTTACTTTAAATGCCCTGGGGGAGAGCATGGGACCTCTAGCCGCAGCGCCCCCCCTGCAAAATCTCCCGCCCCACACTTTGCGCACGCCTGATCTAGAGGCATTATCGCAGTTTAATAAATAACCACCCTCGTCCTCAGTACCTAATCAAATGAACCCCAGTAATTTTGTCTCCTACACTGAGCACCTAAGGAATTCATGGGGATTTATGCCTTTGCAGTGGTTTGGAGATATTAATGATATGTTTGTAGACCACACGCTGCTCCTCTCCTTCCCGCAGAAGCTAAGCTGGAAGCACATGGAAGGACGGGTACGGTTGTTGCCAACAGACAGTCACAGCATAATTAGCAGTATCTCGGAGGAAAGATCGGGCGCAGGCTACATGTACTCTACCTAAAAGCAATCCCGATATTTTATAGCATTTACTCAATCTGCTAAATCACCAGGCAATGAGAGAGAGAGAGCGAGAGAGAGAGCGAGAGCGAGAGTTTCCTTCCTCTCTGTGGATAAAGTTACATGGTCTGTTTATCAAGTTTGTGGGAGGTGATATTTTGGGGTGACGAGAGTTGGGGGCACACACAGGGCGCTAAGACACTCTGGGGTTTATTTACTAAACTGAGAAAGCCATTAATGATCATTTAATTGGCATTTTCATTAAATAGCCCTTATTGACCAATACTGGCTAAGACACTGAATAAACGCTCTGTCTGCTGCTGCTGCTGTAGGCTGGGGCCATAGACGGGTGAGGAGTTCCGAGCCGCGCTGACGCTCGCCTGCTGAAATCTGCGCGATTTCATGCCCATGCATGCGAGCCAGCGGGCGCGATCGGAGGCGGGGGGAGACTGAGGGAGGCCGGGCAGTGACGTCGCTGGGCCAATCGCCCGCGACGCACCGACGTCAACGTCACGGCGCCGTGACGGTGACGCTGCTCCACGCTCATTGGATGTTTTCAGCCGACAGCGCGCTGAAAAACAGCTTGGCTGTCGGCTGAAAAATCTAGCTACTCCGCACGCCTGCGGACGCTCGCGTGAGCCCCCTCTCAAGGCATCCTCATTGAGGATGCAGGGGCTCAGCGCGGAGCGTCCGCACGGCTCAGCGCGGCCTGTCCTTCTATGGACTCGGCCTTAGTTATAGGGTTTTTTTTTAACGCCATTGCCCCACAATGCATTGCAAGATTTCCTGCCACTGACATGTACAGAAAAGCTCAGTAAAATGACAGTGCCGCAGTGATTCATTGTTTTATCATCTTGATTAATGTCATTGTATTACAAAGTTAAGCAGTTTTATATTGTAACCCCAAAACATTGAGGCGCTGCTATCCCACAAGACAGACACCTTACGGCTCATTCACTTGAACGGGCCCCCTACGGTGCCTTTAGGATCAGCACCGGTTAGTAACTATGGGACGAAATGCTCCGTTAATATGTTATAATCACTCAATTGAGAAGGGTCTTCTTGGGACTGGAAGTATCAATATACAGTACAGTGTAGCAAACGTGGAATGTTCTCCCATGGAAATCCTGCCTATCCAAGTGAACAATTAGGGTCTGTGCTAGCAGGTAATGTGCCACCTCACCTCCTTCTTTAGAAGAAAGCCTGTAAGTGCCCAGAGACTCCAGCTACAGTAACAGAGTTGGACATAGCAGGTCCTATGTGCTCTGAGCGCTCTTCATGTTTCCCCAGCTTTCTTAAGGCTTCTGTGCCTTCAATTACATCACCCCCCCCCCCCCCCAGCCTGGGAACACTGGGGACCTTTGTCAAAGCATCCACCCCTCCCTGTTCTTCTCTTTTCTGCCCCTCTCCATTTCTCCCTTCACCTCTCCGTTATCGGCTATTATTTATCAGTAGCCCTGGTTTGGATGGAGGGGAGTCGCTGACTTGGGTGTGTGGGGGGCTGGCTTTATACTTGGCAGCTTCCCTCCCTCCCCCCCCCCCTGCTTTGGGAGCAGGGACAGGCTGTCAATGCATTCTCATGGGAAACTGGAATGGTTACCCTGTCTATTCCATTCCCTGGGAAGTGGAATGGGGGACAGGAGGGAGGGGCTGCCTGGCTGTTATGCTTCCTCCCATGTTATTGACACTTTCAAAGAATCATGAAAAGCAGCATTTCTAAGCGCCCTGTTTATCTCACTTATGGGGAGCGAGTCTCTTTAACTGAGACAGTCACACAACTGGGGTCTTCCTCTATGAAGTTGTTTTGTACAGATAACCAAAACTTGTTTCATTCCCCCTCCTCAGGGACTTGTTAAACTGCCGACAAGGATGCAGGAGTATGTAAATAAACAAGCTGAGCCTCTCCCTTTTATTATCCTTTATTTATATGGCTCCAACATATTCCACAGTGCAGTACAATGTGGGAGTAAGGATAAGAACAAAACATACAATACTTAAAACTTAATGAAACAGTAGGTAATGAGATCACTGCTCCGAGAAGCTTACAATCTAACAGTGTGGCTTCCTGTCCCTAGAAACGGTGAACCAACCTATACACTATCGGTTCATCATTCTGAACCCATCCGTTGTAGTTTGGTTACTGATTCAGCATTGGGAAGCTGGTCGTGGTTTCAAACTAGACACAATAAGTTTTTGGTGGGTAAGAAAGTTACTGTGGAAATCAGAACTTTTTTCATTTGTGGTTAAAGGTTCTAGGTTTGACAACTCTTCATCAAAAGCATAAATGACCATATATTCCAAGCAGGGCTACCAGCGGCTGATTGCAGGTACACACCGGCCAGGGCAATTCCTTCAGTAGCGGCACTCCTCCTGCAGTGTCCTGTGCTATGTTGTCATGGCAACGAATTGCCATGTGACATCTTGTTGCGTTGGCAACATGTCGCCATGTGATCTCGGGTCACCATGACAATGCGACGCTGCAGATGCCCATTCCGGAGAAAGTAAGGGATTCCCCCCAACAACAATCTTACCTTGGGGTAAGGAGTGGTCCTGCGCTTGTCCAGGGACTGCAGCTCCCTCCTCCGGTCAGGTGGAAGTTGGATCCCAGAGGAAGGAGAGTATTCAGGGAGCCGCAGCACCAGCTCAGCGGGGCCACCCCGATCCCACGATAGGGCTACTACATAACACAGCTTAGTAAACATGTTCCTTTACGGCCCCTTCAAGTGAAAGGGCTGTGAGGTGTCCTCCGGTACTGAAGGTGTATTATGGATTCGTACTTCCTAGTAAGTAGGGCCTGTCACGGGAGACCAGGACTAATACTAGGGATCAATATCGCAAGACAGAACAGAAGAGTTTATAACATTAATGTATTGGAAAAGTATATCCACAACTATACAAAACACACAAACATCACACAATTGGGGAAACTGGGGGATACCCTGCATACCTAGTTGCAGGGACCTCCTTGCAGAGATTTCCCGTTCTCTCTTGCGCAGTGCCTACAGGACTGGTTTTCAGGCCTGAGACCAGCACTGGAGTGAACACTGCAGTTTCTCCCTGTCACAGCCACACCTCTGTAACTCTCTGCAGGCTCTGTCTGCTAGGGGGTCAACCTCCCCACCTTTTTATACACTTAAAACATAATATTGCAACACTCAGGGCCATGTGCTGCCTATATGCCCAGGCCCTGATTGGTGGGTAGGAAGGTGCTGTCTACATGCCCAGGCCCTGATTGGTGAGTAGGAAGGTGAGGCTACATGCCCAGGCTCTGATTGGTGGGTAGAACTGCTACATAACATTTGCAAGGATAACAAGGATACAGGGAAAGGTCTAAGACCAAGTTGCAACAATTCTCCTGCAAACATATTAACCCGATTCCTGAGGTGCTGGAACCAAGCAAAGACATACATAACATATAATACAATACCAATGTATTTCTGACAGGTAGGGGTAATAGCAGACTTAACCTGTATTAACAGCACCCATATTTACCCCTACCATCACATGGCCCATAATATGTGTATTCCTTCCTTATCTCTAGCATCATCATGTTTGAAGGAAGAGCCAATGAGAACTGCCCCAAGCCTGCAGGACCCCCTCCAAGGAGAGACATCGCCAGCCTTCCCTGAAGAAGATTGTCTGAGGGAGAACACAACCCATTTTGAGCTATTTCCTTGCGTACAAAGCCAAGTATTATGGTGCACTGCTACATCGGACATTCGCCAGCAAACAACGTGCCTTAGGAGGGGGGGGGGGGTTTGACCCTCCCCACTTTGCCTCTTCTTCATCTCTTTATCATGTGGCCAACTTATTCCCTGGTAATAACTCTTGTAGAACTGCTATTATTTATTAGAGGATATGCATAGGGGAGGAGAGTTGTAGTCTCGTGGTTAGAGAACTTCCTGGAATTCCACAGATGGGGGTTCCAGGCCAAGTTCTGCCACTGATAAGCCACATTAACGTAGGCAGGATACATTACCTTCCTGTGCCTCTGCTTGTTTAGCAAAAAGCTGTTTTGTGAATGTTGTCTATTTCGACCAAATTAGTGTGTAATCCCTTTGAGGGCACGGATTCCTTTAACCCAGGGGTTCTCAACTCCAGTCCTCAACCCCCCCACCCGATCAGGTTTTAAGAATATTTCAGCTTCAGGACAGGTCTGATTGATTGAGACACCTATACTGAAGCTGGGACTGATTGAGCCATCTGTGTTGACGCAGGGATATCATGAAAACTTGACCTGAGGTCTTGGGGACTGGACTTGAGAACCTCAGCTTTTAACCCATAATGAACCCCTTTGTGGGCCTGTATACATTGTTCCGTATTGCAGGCAGCAAAGCCATTCACGGCCTAATGTTTCCATCTAATGTTTTATCTATGTATATTTTGTAAAGAGCTATGTATACTATCAGAAAACGGTGTTTTGATTGTCTGGCCACCAACAGTGTTCTGTTGGGTTGGTGTACAAAATAATGTCAGAACTGTTATCCAAAATGAAGGGGGGGTGGAGGGGGGTGGGAAATGCACAATTCTTATATTCCATGGAACCCAGTTGACTCCTTCATTGGCACAGGACAGAGGAGTGCACTGCAGAACAATGTGATGAAACCCCCTCTGCCAGTGAAAGGGTTAATACTTGCCAGGATGGTGGAGACTGTAAGAGGAACTATACCCGTCACATAAATGAACAGGGAGGAAGTAAGGAGCACTTACAATATCTCGTTGATCCTTCCACAGTACAGATTCTCATCCAGAGGACGCCAGAGTATAATAGCATGGAGGCAATGAGACATGCACTCAATGGAACAAAATGGAATTACCAGTGATCAACGTTTGGGTCCCCTGTATGACCAAAACGTTGATCACTAGTCATTACATTTTGCTCCATTGAGTGCACGTCCACAGGAGTTGCGTCTCATTTTCTTCATCGTAGCACATAATTGAACCTTTCTATGCCAGGTGCAAGCTGTAGTATAGTCCTCCCTGTCAATCTTCAGTTCACATTGACATGATTGAGATTCAGGTCAATAAAGCAAACTGTCCCACTGATCCAGTCTGCAAACAAGTTCACCCTTTTGCTATCTTTGTAGAAATAGTCCCTTTAATCTTTTTCAAACACATAACAAGCCCAGAGCTTGGTTTCATAGTATATTGGTGTGAACAGCTGGTGTCAGATTCCTACGGACAAGTGCAGCCATCACTGGATTCAAATCTGTCCTACATGAAACTACACAGGATGGCAAAGCTGACTCTGGTAGGGCTGGTACCCCAGTCTTCTTTTGGTATTCTCAAAACAGCACCACAGATTTCTGAGCTAAATAATGGGGATTCAGGGGGTTTCCCACACCGGCGGCCAGTTCATTTCATAGGGGCCTCTAAATGGGGAAGTGTTTGTCAATCAAGAGTTTTCTTTAACGATCCTACCCTGTCCTTATCAGAGAATCAACAAAGTTGTGGGGAGGGGGGGGGGGGGCTCTGGCTGTACAAGCATTTATTCACACAACAGTGTGAGTCACAAAGGCGAGACGACAGAGGAAATCAAACCCCTCCCAAGTCTAACTTTAAAATAATGATTAAAATTGCTAATAGGTGTCAGATTTGGGTTAAATAAGTATCAATCACCCAGATGACACCCCTTAAATATGTTACTGGAATTAGATCACTTTGGTCCTACAAGGGATTGCCGTTTCACATTAGAGAGCGTAAACCTCTGAATCATGCTCTTTAACTTGGCATTAACTCTGGCGGAGGACTTCAGACCAGGCGATGAGTTACTCCCCATAGAAATTGTTACGTGCACTGGCAGATGAATCCATTACCACATCAGTGCTGAGGTTTTTTTTAACCACTCGAGTCCTGCGCAGCACTGATTTGCTCAGTATTGAATGGGTTAAAAAAAAAAATACAAAAATAATCTGACCAATGGTATTACAACAATTACACACGTTTTTTTTTGTGCGAGCAAGTATACAGTAATTACCAAAATCTCTGTACACTTAACATGTTTAACTCTAAATATAATCACCAGCAGCTGCTGTCCAGATATCTTTGCACCCAAAACATCTGGCCTATCAGCACAGAATGGGGTTACAATGTAAAGTGCACCTTGTACATTCTGAATGTTCCCAACACAATTAGTTCTCTGTACAACAGTGTATCCCCCTTATATCAGTGTGACAGGGGAGACCCCTGCAGGGTCAGTGACAGGGGAGGTCCCTGCAGGGTCAGTGACAGGGGAGGTCCCTGCAGGGTCAGTGACAGGGGAGGTCCCTGCAGGGTCAGTGACAGGGGAGGTCCCTGAAGGGTCAGTGACAGGGGAGGTCCCTGAAGGGTCAGTGACAGGGGAGGTCCCTGAAGGGTCAGTGACAGGGGAGGTCCCTGCAGGGTCAGTGACAGGGGAGGTCCCCGCAGGGTCAGTGACAGTGGAGGTCCCCGCAGGGTCAGTGACAGGGGAGACCCCTGCAGGGTCAGTGACAGGGGAGGTCCCCGCAGGGTCAGTGACAGGGGAGGTCCCTGCAGGGTCAGTGACAGGGGAGGTCCCCGCAGGGTCAGTGACAGGGGAGATCCCTGCAGGGTCAGTGACAGGGGAGGTCCCCGCAGGGTCAGTGACAGGGGAGGTCCCTGCAGGGTCAGTGACAGGGGAGGTCCCTGCAGGGTCAGTGACAGGGGAGGTCCCTGCAGGGTCAGTGACAGGGGAGGTCCCTGCAGGGTCAGTGACAGGGGAGGTCCCTGCAGGGTCAGTGACAGGGGAGATCCCTGCAGGGTCAGTGACAGGGGAGGTCCCTGCAGGGTCAGTGACAGGGGAGGTCCCTGCAGGGTCAGTGACAGGGGAGGTCCCTGCAGGGTCAGTGACAGGGGAGATCCCTGCAGGGTCAGTGACAGGGGAGGTCCCTGCAGGGTTTCTCACAGTGGTTATTTGGAAGCTGAGAACAATGACCGTGTACTGTATACCAATTGGAATTTTCCTAAATGCTGATACAGGCTACAAACATTGGTTAAGACACGTAACCCCTTCCCTGCAAGAGACGCCTGACACAGAAGTGGTTAAAAAAAAGTAGCTGTACTGTGCGGAAGAACAATACATTATCATTGTTAAACGGGAGGTCACATACTAAAAAATGCAATCTCCACAAACACACACACACACACACACACACACACACACACACACACACACACACACACACACACACACACACACACACACACACACACACACACACACACACACACTAAAAGCATGGATATAAAACTTGAAGAAAATATTAAATAGTACTATTATTAAAATAATACTTGCAACAGATTTTCCTCATTTAACCCCTTCATTGTTTCAGGCGACTTCTTTAAAGTCCCATTCAGACCAGCAGGTGGTGACAGGTAAGGATGCTACGTGCACAGCTGGTTGTTTCGTTATGTGACCCGGTTCAGTGCTGGAACCCTAATGTTGCGCCCCCCCACGTGTAGAAATATTTGTAATGTGTTACTATTGTGGCTTAACAAGCTGCCCCACTGGTTTCACCATGAAGTGATGGCGCACGGCCTGGCAGTGCTAATGTACTGCTGGTTAGAGAGAGGATGCTGAAAGCACTGCAGAGGACGAGCAGGTAAGTGATGGAATATCTGGAGCAAGGAGGAGAAACAGACGGAACAGGAACAGAGGTGATATCACTTGAGTCTAGGTGTAAAGTATACTTTCTGGACAAGCTACCCGCCTACTGTATCTGAACAAGCTCCTCACCCCTACCACATGCAGCTCTTATCATCTGAGATCTGAATCCAAAGGACTGTTCACGGTCCCAAGGCTCAACAAAGTATCCGGCCGCTCCTCCTTTTACCGTGCACCCCAAAACTGGAACAATCTACCGGAGACTCTCACATCCACCATCAGTCTAAGTTCTTTCAGGTCTAAAACTGTCTCACATTTTAATCTGGTCTGTAACTGTTACATACGCCTATAATATATATTATCACTAACTGTCCATGGAATGTCTGTAAATATAATGTATAACCTCTCTTCATTTAAAGTAACCATATATTGTCATCATAACTCTGTGCCCAGGCCATACTTGAAAACGAGAGGTAACTCTCAATGCATTACTTCCTGCTAGAACATTTTATAAATAAATAAAAAAACACAGGGGAATTCATACAGGTAAAAACCAGTACAGATAAATAAAGCAGAAAAAGGTAACACTATTTAGCAAGTAGAGAAAGGGTACACATATCCTTTGTATTGGAAAGAATACACCATTTAGCACTAAATCCAAACAGGGAAATGCGAATAAATGAACTATTGTCTAAATGTTAGTGAAAAAAACACCTTAAGTGACGGAAGTCCTGCCGCCGGGATGACTCCTGGATTGTCCAAAATCCTTCTCAGAAATGTGCTGAAGAAAAGTCCTCCTTGGCGCTGGTCCTCAGAGTTGATGTGATGAATAGTGATATGAGGAAACCAAAAATAAAATCGGTGTAAACCTTCTAGTATATCTACTATAGCAAAATATATAACAACGTGCTTTGGGTGAGTGCCCTTTTGAATCCCCTCCAGGACTGGTGTAGGGATGAAGTAGATAGTACACACTGGTATAGCCAACTACCTGTGGTGATACAAGATAGATATAAATGCACCAAAAAGCAATTGTGGTAAATGGGCAGGAATACTGTATCGTGAATACTTGGATCCAGATAACACGGTGATGCCCATGGACATGGATGGGAGGCATGGAGTATGTAAGAGAAACAGATAATCCTCATGGTACAAGTATAACAATTTATTACAACATAAAAAAAGAGAATCTAGTGAAATCTCACTCACGAATTTTTGGATAAAAATGCGCGTGTAGATCAATAAGATCAGGGTGCTGGTGTCTGGCGTCGTGGGGGGGGGGTGTTTCTGCACGATGTCCTCGCTGCCCCGATGTCCGTGTGCGGCGTGGAGCCTGTGCTGCCGAGTATCTAACGTGAAATGAAAGCGTTGTGGTTGTTCAAAGTTACCAACTTATGTCTCCAGACAGGTACTCCAGATCCACATAGAGGGGGGGAAATCCATATAAAAAAAAGGGGAAAGCAAAATAGTATAGTACTGTTTTTAATGTTAAAAACACAAAGTATTTCACCTTTGTTTATGAGCATTCAGACCACCCTGGGTCATAGGGTCAGACAAGATATTCACAGCTACAGCATCTGCTCCATGGCCGTCACAGCAGGTACTGGGCTGATTAAAGTTGTCCTCCACTCTAGATGTCATCAACAAGGGCTCCTTAGTAGTCACTGATATCACCCAACGCGCGTTTCCACTGCAAAGTCTTCATCAGGGGCTTATAGTACTATACTATTGTAACCCTGCTTCCTATCACTAGCAAGCTGTTACTATGTACTGTGTTACCTGCTGGCTCACAGGGCCTAAGTCTCTGCCACGGAGAGCCTGGGGTGCGTGCAATATATATATCAGGTGCAGCGCCTCCACCTGCGACAGATCCCGCCAAAGGGGGAGTTAGTCTTCGCAGGACGTATATACAAGAATTACTCTTACACAGCCAAGTTCTAAAACCAATCTCTTTTACTGATAGGTCAAACACACGATACATTACATGCCATGACATTCCGGTAAGCAGGTACACATTATATAACACGCCACGGTGGACGCCAACAATAACTTGCGCCTCGGCGGACGCCAACAACAATCCCCCAATCCCGCCACCGGGTGAGCCCACCCCGTGTCCAATTATGCTACTCAGTTCTCCCGCTCACAACAGGCCTTATGTGTGTGTATGGGTGACTGCGCAGCCACTATGTCTCGGGTGAATGAAAGTTACAGTTGGTGCACTTGATGAAATACCTGCCGAGCACTCCGGTGCTCGGAACTGCCACGATCTTCGAAAAGGGTCTCTGTGTTGACAACGCTCTTTCCCTCGCTAGGGTCCGGGGCGCTCCCTCTTGGACTCTGGCAACTCCCAAGGGGTCTGAGCCCAGATCTCCCTCTCGACAGAATAGTCCCGGGCAAACTAAAAGTGCGGGGGTAAGACCCTTACTAAGGCGGTCCCTAGCTCAGCTTGTCTCTAAGGTGACTCAGGGCTAGCTCGGCCTGGGGCACTTGGCCTGCGCCTGGGGGTACAACCTCCCCGCACAGTCTCTCCGTCTCCTCGTCTCTCCAAACAGCTCTGACTCCACGTGCGCGCAACCACTGCCTATATCTCTGGCAACTCCTTTGCCCATAGGCTAAACGCTCTCACCTGACCCTCCCCGTAGGGCTGCTGGGTCAAGGGACTGCTCCTCTCCCGCCAAATGTACTCTCCTCCTTCGCGGGCTTTTGCAACTACTCTTTGCAAGCGCAACCTCCCATTCCTTGGGGTGAATCAGGGGTCACGGCTACACTATTTTAACATTAAATACAGTACTATACTATTTTGCTTTCCCCTTTTTTTATATGGATTTCCCCCCCTCTATATGGATCTGGAGTACCTGTCTGGAGACATAAGTTGGTAACTTTGAACAACCATAACGCTTTAATTTCACGTTAAACACGTGAGTGCAAACTTTATAGAACCTCCAGCATTGAAGCTATTTTGTTGGAGTAGACAATATTGCACTATTTTGTGTTTTTACTTTCTTTTACATGTCCTGATGTGATTTGCGCACCTGTTTCTCCTTCGTTTGCTGATTGAATTTGGTTTGAATTCAAGTCAGGAGCTGCACTCATTAAGGATAGTATATCATCTGTGTTACCTTTGATTTATTTGTGATATTATTTGCGCTTGTTTTTTCCTTCCACTGCCGAGTATCTGCCTGCTGTACTGCGGTCCCGATCACTTCCTGGACGGTACTAATCACTTCGCTGTGACGCGACATCACGTGACGACGTCTGAACGTGAGGCGGGACCTACCCACGAACCACAAATGTCCACCAGATATAACACACTCCTACTGATTTCAATGGGATTTTTTTTATACATATGGTGCAGATTTTTTGCCCCAGAATTGCACTATTTTTGCCTTGTTTCTTATGCCCTATAAAAGAAAGCCTGAGATTTCCTACAGCATTGCAAAGTCACCTTTGCTCTGCACCATCTTGACCTTCAGCAAGGGCAATGAGGAACCAGCTTTGACATTAGACCAGGGGTAGGCAAAGAAGGGTAGGTACCGGTGTTGGTCCTTTCCTCTATGTAGTAACAAAGGAGGGAGTAGGGGTATGATACCTTTTATTGGACCAACAAGTAGTGGATATGTTGCAAGCTTTCCAGCCTCGGGGTCAGTGTTACCCGATAGTGGTGACTCCTAGCCATCTGAATTACACCTTCTCCGGGGAAGTTCTCACCCCAGAAGCCCCAGCGTGCTCTCCTGAGAACTTCAGCACACAGTTCTGCTCTTGCAGCATGCACACTTCCCTATTTCTCCTTTCATTTCACTTTTCCAGTTTAATTTTGCTCTGGGCCCTGATTCAGCGAAGACAAACAGGAAGCTTCTCTGAAACCCGGCCTGCATACTCGGATGAGGTATAAGAATAAACTGCAATAGCTGCACAACTGCGCTCGTCCAACCGAAGTCTTGTGACCATTGGTTACACTGCGGTATTCATGCATGTGCTGCGGGTATCAAAATATTTAGGTCAAAGTACACCCTCCAACCCCCCCCCCCCCAAAAAGGCTCTTCCCTGAAAGGTGGCAGACCCCTGTATTAGGCGGTACTACGGAGCAATGCTGCTTTTATTTTCACACTCGGAGCACCATTACTTTGCGATGTACAAGTCCACTTTCTTTTTAGAGATCAAAGGGTGTATTTGAGAAAATATCTCTCGTTACCATTTTTTTACAGTATTATTATTATTACTACTTAAAGCAGCACTGAAGCTGATCGTTTGTTTTATTTGTTTACATACGAGTGTTTTATACCAGGGGTGGCCAACTCCAGTCCTCAAGGGCCACCAACAGGTCTGGTTTTCAAGATATCCCTGCTTCAGCACAGGTGGCTGAATCAGTGACTCCGTCTCGGAGCCACTGATTCAGCCACCTGTGCTGAATCTGGGACTGAATGAGCCACCTGTGCTCAAGCCAGGACTGATTGTGCCACCTGTGCTGAAGCTGGAACTGAATGAACCACCTGTGCTGAAGCAGGGATATCTTGAAAACCTGACCTGAAGGTGGCCCTTGATGACAAGAAGTGGCCACCCCGGGTTTATACTATGTGGGCCATGAGCAGGAACCCCGCTATTTTCCGCCCCCAGGTACTTACGGTTTTCGGTGCTGTGGTCAGCTTTCCATCCCAGGTACACAAACAGACCGCCAAAGCGTGCGCCAATAGGAAGCTGCAGCGGATGACTTGCAGTTGTATTTAATAGCTCAGTATTGGTATTCTGACATATATCTGGTTTCCAAGAGCTAACAAAAGAACAAGAAAGTAACAATGTTATCACAATCTCACCTCACTTCCTCTGTGCAGCTTTTTATACTCCAAATAAAACTTTTGTTTTTTAATCTGGTGCCATGTAAAGCAAGTCCCAATAAGTTATTCTGCTTTTTTTTACTTACATTTGTAACCACTAATGTTGCAGAAAAAAAACTTACATGAGCTTTGGCCAAAATGAGCAGGTTTCAGACCAATTCCCTTTTTAAGTCAGAACGGCAGAGCATTGTGAGAAAGATGCCAGCTACCCAAATAACTGTGCTGTTGGACTCCAATTTGACCTTTTAATGGCAATGTGTTGGCTTCAGTGAATGAAAGTCTATTGGATCAATGTTTCTATTCAATATGGTGAGAGACGAGGTACTGAAATACAGTTAATGATGCAGTAATTTCCAATCACAAAGGCCCTTTTCCAATATATAGCCCAGGGGTGCTCAACTCCAGTCCTCCCCAACCGGTCAGGATATCCCTGCTTCAGCACAGGTGGCACAGTCGACGTTTGAGCCACCTGTGCTGAAGCAGGGATATCCAGAAAAGGTGACCTGCTAGGGGGGGGGGGGGGGGGCGATAGTTGGAACACCCCTGATATAGCCACTTCCCTGTGATGTAGAATATTTTATTTAGATTGTAAGCTCTTCGGAGCAGGGACTCCTTCCCTAATGTCACTTTTATATCTGAAGCGCTTCTTCCCATTATGTGTTGTTTGTATTATTTGATATTTATATGATTATCACGTGTATTACTGCTGTGAAGCGCTGTGTACATTAATGGCACTAAATAAATAAAGACATACATACATACATTTTATTCCCATTTATTTGAATAGAGCTGAATTGGGCAGCAGTTTTACAGCATGTTGAACGGATGGCCTTAAATACATTGTTAACTGTGGGTCACCCTGTCTCATTTCATTTGAACGGAGCTGAAATCCAGATCCTCCAACATTGGCATATGAAAATAGGTACACTTTAGTTCCTCTGTCAATGTGGAATACTGGAGCTTACTAGGCCCCATAACACATGCAAGTTATTATATGCAAAGTAAGGCTGCGGCCATGCTCCCGCTGACCGCGCGGTGCTTGGCGAGGTTACTTCTCGCAATTTAAATTATGAGGTCCCCGCTCACGCGGTGCGCGGGCACACACGCTCACCCACGCTTGGCGCTTACATAAACAAAAAAAGTGACTTTGAACCGCGCTAAGCTTGCCTGCAACGCCCCCCTCCCCACGCGCGCTTGCGAAATAGCGAGGACACCCGGTGCTCATGCTTGGAGAGCTGGTGACGTCACCGCTCTCCAAGCAGGAGCGCGGTCAGCGCCAGCGGGCCACAGCCTTAATGTTATTACTAAAAGTCTTAACATTCTTGGTTTACTGCATTTGTATGTACTAATGTATACATGAAATAGAAGTACTTCCGTATAAATCCAATCAGGCATCAATCTTCAAGCTGCTGAAATTAGCTGAAGGATCTGAGCTTCAACCAATGAGAGACAGGCAGTCGGGCGCTGCTCTGCTCTCAGACACAGGTATAATAAATACACCTGGTTTTAATAGATTCAGGACATACTGTAATAAATAGGTACAGCACTTGCTGAATATGTATATTTGGAGGGTATAGAAAACTTTGCAAGCAAGAGAGACAGCTGCACATCATAGCAGCTCGAGTATGAGGGGGATTTATAATGGACCCCCTCATTGCCAGAGCAATAATTGTATAGTGAATCTTTATCACCTCAAAGTTTTTGTAAATGACCTTTACACAGTATTTGTCCCTGGTCACCCAGCACAGACCATTGTCACCCTACCTGGGACTCAAGGTGGAAGCGAGATAAAGACGCAGGCCCTGGCGATAATAGGAGTGTTGTGTATACACACCTGTCTTGATGGGGGAAGTAGACTCACCAACGTTTATGTCAGTTGTCCTTCTAACAAGGTTGTGAATACTGATGTATGTCATTCATATTTTAGAGACTCACGGTAAGCCCTTTTTCAATGCGTTGCTGGGCTCTGGCAGTGAAGGAGTGAAACACATAATTTTCACAAAAATACCAATAAAAAAAAAAAAAAAAATATATATATATATATATATATAGAGAGAGAGAGAGAGCACATGGAAATATTCCTGTATGCTCATTTGCATGTCTTATACAGGTCTGCAACCCTGCCTTTCACCATTATCACCCAGCACACAGTGCTTCCACTGCAGCAAGGGATTCTGGGAAATGACATGCAAATGAGCACACAGACCTTTTGCTTCAAAACCATATAATATGGTCCCCTATAAGCTTATGTGTGCTGCATTTCACAGCTATATATACAGTATTCACCTTAAAACAGTAGTGAATAAATGTGTCCATGTGTGTATATGGAAGGGATATAACGAGTCGGGCATAGGCTTACCTCAATTTTAACAATTGAAAGCTTCCCTTGAGGCCTGCCTTGGTTACCCCGCTGTTGCTATGGTGTCAGACAAAGGCTTCCCTTAACAAAGATGTCCGTGCGTTCCAGCCTGTAGCTGCGGCGCCTCCTAGTGATGTCATAGCCGCGCGCCGGATATGTCTTGCGGTTTGCGCGCTGCGCCACGTTCCCGTGGTGGTGTCGTTGTTGTGGTGATTGAGGGGGCGGGAGTTTGACAGCCGGTGACAGAGGCCTAGTGACAGCGAACCATCCTTTCTATTCGGTCACATCGCGAGGATCCCCACTCCACCCCCGCGCAGAGATGGAGGAGGACACGGACCTGCCCGCGGAGAGAGAGACTAAGGTGACCGAGGGGGGAGGATGGAGGCGGCTCGGGGGGGCAGGCGGCTCAGGCTTCCGGGCCCCCCAACATTTCATGCTAGTGGGACTGCATCTGAAGTGGGTGATCCTGGTCCCAGTGTTAACCCTCCTTGTGACCTCTGGCATGGACACTAGATTGCAAGCTCTTTGGGTCTATTTAGCCAGGAGCCGGCTCTATAACCTCCTCCCTCTCCCTTATTTACCTGGCAGTGATTCCCCCCCTCCAGGTTATTAGGGCTCGGTGGTGGTTAGGCTAGTATCTTAGGGTTGAGCTGAATAAGGCCAGGTCCATGGTGCCTTCGCCACGTTCAAAGGCGTGCGCGGCCGTGACGTCACCCGCTTGAAGCGGGTGTGTTTTTTTGGCCATGGTACGCGCGCCGTCCGTGGGTGTGTCGGTGACGTCACGGAGCTAGTTTGCCCTCAGTGGGCGAACCGCTCACGTGACCTGTCTGTCGTGCTGGGAAATCAGTTTAACTGATTGCTCATTTAAATCCCCTTTCCGTGCGGATGCGCCTGCATGCCGCATGGATGCGAACACTGCATTAAGGCAGTCTGTTCGCTCGGTCTGCAGTACCATGACCCCAGTCTAAGTCTTTTTTCCTTTGTCTGGCTGCATGTTAAAAGAGACTGAACAGGTGCTTTATTCACCTGGGTATCTTGCCTTATGCTGCCAGCAAAATTCTGCACGCACTGTCAGCGCTATATAGGAAAATAGAAAAAAAACCTCTGTGTGCGTTATGGCGCCTCTGCATTGCACAGTTGGTTCTACATGAGGACATTTATCTGCCACCTAATATGACTTGGTGAATGAGTTGGGTTTGCTGCATTGAATCTCAACCACCCATCTGCGTTGCCCCTTTGGCGGACAGCCTTTGGCGCAGCCAAAGGGTGTGAGCCGTTTGCTGCCATTTGGTGCTGTTAAGCCATTTGGTGATGTTAAAGCTGCTCTGTTTCAATCTGAAACTCACAAGCCCTTTATCCCTTGTACCCAATTTTCCAACTCTGTCCATGAAATGTCTGTGAATTGACTGTATAACCCCTGTTCTTTTAATGTAACCATGTATTTTTATACCTCTGTGCCCAGGACATACGTGAAAACGAGAGGTAACTCTCAATGCATTACTTCCCGGTAAAACAGTGTTATAAATACATGCAGACACAGTTACATGTTCCATCTTCCCTGCATCTCTAATGAGAAACTGCACTATACAAGGAGCTTTGTGACTAATTCAGATGAGTTGTCAACATGCAAATACCTTTTTTTTTAATTAGTTGATTTCACGTTTACGATCCCAAGTTTATATTTTGTAATAAAAAATACGACACATGTTGTCTCACTTCTATCTTATACGATATGGAAGCATATGAGTGGTTACTATATCTTAGCTACCAAGGGCCCAAATAGTCTAATTCCGGCCCTTATATCACATGAAATGCTAAACAAATCAATATTGTATCCTAATCTTGCAATATAATGTAGCTTAGTCTTTACTATACAATGTAATACATGAAGAGCAGGTATTTGATACCGAGAAGGTGAATATGCACCATGTTGATGTATTTATATCTAGATATTACATATGGATTTCCCTCCCTACTGTGCAATGGAAAGAGAATGCTTGTTTGTATGTTGGCTAGAGTTGTACTGCCACTCGCACCCTGCAGAGTTAACTGCATTGGAGTGTTAATCTGTATAGCTGATCGCTTTGGCACTCAGTCATGTATTTTTTAGTGGTTCATTACAAATAATGTAAGTGCTCGAGGTATGACAACTATGCAGACATTGCATGTCGGGTATTGTTTTTATATTTACAGCAAAAAGTACTTTCATTTTGGCATTGACAAACTTGTAAATCAGCTTTGAGTCATAGCGTTTACTCTTGAAGGTGACTTGCACATTTCTGTATTTGTTTTTTTTAAACATATTTATTTGCGGTATGAATCAATGTGGTGGCAGAATTCCAAGTTTCAAAGTAGTTCAACAATTATTTTTGTTTCTAAACTAAACCTAAAAAATAGTTGACTTGTTAAAATGTGAGAAAATAGGTTTCAAAGCGCTAATAGACACGTCAATAAAAAAAATTAATGGTGCACATGCACCGTGAAAATAATCACATCTAATTGGTAAATATAGTGTGGTGGAATTAAATTACAAATACATAACTCGAGGAACTGGCGCTGCTCGTTCAGGAGGGATTTTCCCAAATCCCTCACAGCGCAATGGGAATGGACGGCAGAGCGCAAACAGAATCCTCGAACGATCTAAAAACGAAAGATGCAATAGTGTAACGCATGGGGAACTGGTGGATGTATCGCACTCCCACTCTGGCAGATGAAATCAAGCGTGTAGAATAATGGACAGGAGCAAAGAAGCGTTCTTGCAGAAGCTGATGTGTCTGCAAGATCCAGTGGCGGAAGGCATTAAAGAGAACCGAAAAGCCACAACGTGTAATACATTTTATATTAAAAATAGCGTCCCTCCTTTGGATATGTTCCGGCTATTCAAGTGACGCTAGCGTTGCTCCTTTTGGACCTGTTATGAACTTGTTTTGGCTATTAAAGGACAGGAGGTGACGCTGTGTGTTCCCCCACTGCGTGCGGTGTTAGACGGCAACCTGGAAGTGATGTCACGGCCACACTGGTGGTGGTCGAAAACCGGAACCAGTTTGTGGTCTAAATGGACTTGTCAAACACAGCTTTGTGAGTGCAAATGTCTCATTGTTTTTCCTTTTATTTTTAATATAAAATGTATTACACAATGTGGCTTTTCGTTTTTTTTCTAAGGCAGAGTCCATACAGCCTTCACCTGCGCGGAGGCGTGCGTGCCTGGGACATGACCCGCATGAAGCGGGTGTGTTTTTCGGACACGCTAGACGCGCCGTCTAGGGGCGTGTCAGTGGCGTCACGGAGCTGGTTCGCCCACGATGGGCGAACCTCTCACGTGACCTGCCCGTCACGCCGAGCAATCTGTTTCAACTGATTCCTCGCGCATCGCGCGCCCCCTCCTGCCCTCACCCGTGTGGTCTACGGGCGAGATCAATGCCTTAAAGCAATGTGATCGCGCCGCGCGCGGTCTGTGGAAGCATGGACTCCGCCTAATGCCTTCCGCCACCGGATCTTGCAGATACATCTGATTCTGCAAGAACGCTTCTTTACCTGTCCATTATTCTCCATGCTTTTATTTAATCTGCCGTAGTGAGTGTGTGATACATCCATATCTGTGTCAGTCACTTTGCTTTATTGCGCTATTGTTTCTGTTTTTGATATCCCTGTTGAGGATTCTGTTTGCGCTCTGACATACAATGCCATTATTTGGCAATATGAAACAAATCTAGCAGGGAGCAGACTTTCCCAGGGAGTCGCCCACCAACAAAAACCTTTCCCTCGTTTTTGCCCGGACGCTATATTGAAAAACTAATATTTTGCTGGTATTTTACACTATCGCTGTTGGGCCACTCAATTACTTTTTTCCTTTGGCGCAATGGAGAGAGATGTTTGTACAGTAATCAGGTGATGCCATTCCCAATACACGAACTTTCCAAACGTCTCTGGCTTTTACATGATGGTAATGGGTGCTTGGAAGGGCTGTAGTATGATTTTGATCTCTTCTAACTCTACTTCATGTAAATCCGGATTATGTTTCACATTTGAGGTTCTAGGTAACACAGGGGCACTGCTGGTGTGTGTGTGTGTGTGTGGTGGGCAGGCTCTACCACCAGAGGGGCCAACTCCAGTCCTCAAGGGCCACCAACAAACCAGGTTTTAAGGATATCCCAGCTTCAGCACAGGTGGCTCAATCAGTCCATGCTTCAGCACATGTGGCTCACCTGTGCTTAATCGGGATTTCCTTAAAACCTGACCTGTTGGTGGCCCTTGAGGACTGGAGTTGACCACCCCTGCACTAAGGTAATGTGAGGCAACACTTTTTTCATGGAAAAGAGGTGGTGGATTTGTGGACTAGCCGCCCAGCAGAGGTGGCAGAGACTAATACAGTAAGGGAATGAAAAATGATTGAGAGACACCAGGATAACATAAATATGAAAGAGAGCCCAGGGATCAAATGGGGTCTGAGGTTTTACACCATCTGGGAAAATGGGCAGATTAGGTGCGCCAAGGGGTTCTCATCTGCCGTCTCATTCTGTTTCTAATAGCAGTGCTCTCATTTGCATGTCACTACCCAGAATCCCTGGCTGCAGTGGAAGCTTTGTGGCTAAGAGATAATGGGGAAAGGCAGGGCTGCAGCCCTGTCTGAGATGGGAATGTGCTCACAAGGGGGATTTTTTGCTAATTGAAGCAGAAATGTTACCCAAATGGGTACAATTTCTTTGAATGCCACCACAGCAATGTTTTGGGTAACGGCACTAATTTCTTGACTATTTTTGCTCGATTTGCAGGACTTTCATTTCCGGCAGCTGAAAAAGATCCGACTCTTTGACCATCCCCAAGATCTTCCCAGAGAGCGCTCCAACCTCTTGGCAATATCCAACAAGTACGGTCTACTCTTTGCCGGAGGGCCGCCGGGGCTGAAGATTTATCACACCAAGAATGTTCTTATTCCAAACCAGTCCGGGGAAGATCCAAACAAGATAGGTAATTAACATCCCGACCCACCCGGGTTGTACGTGCACACCCGGCCCGCTCTCCCGTAACGCTCTGTGTAAACAGGCGCGCACGAGCATTAAACAAATCTTTCCACCTTAGCAGCTGTTGGCGTCCCAAGTACAGTGGTGCCAATGAAATTTCCCGTGCATCACGTGGCGCTGAGCTCGGACAACCTGACGCTGTCCGTGTGCATGACATCCGGAGACTACGGCACCTTTATCTCATTCTACGATGTTCGGACGCTGGTAAATGAGGTACATCTAGTTCGGTCTCGCACTTCTGATTTATTTTACCGAGAAAGATACATTGAGATTTGTTTGTGTGTCCCCCCCCCCCCCCTTGTTCTATGACCTCGTAGAATACTTATAGCGTCAGATATTGTTTTGACCATAATCCGTGGCAGGAACTTGAATGGTATTGTGAGAACCGTTCTTAAAGTCCGGTACGGAAAAGCGCGCAGCAGCATTTTTGATAAGCTTTTGGACCTTTATGAATGGTTCTGGGAGTGTGCACCCATATCTGCGCTTCCTGGTACTTTCTGTGGTGGTGGAATGAACACTGCCCACTGCCCACTGCCCACCCTCCACAGCATTGTGCTTTTAGTAGTAAGTTCTGTGCTCTAGCAAAATGTAATATGCCCTTTTCTCCCACGGGGGCCTCTGACTTTTTGCAAACGGTCCGCCAACAGACATTATGGTGGAGGAAGGGGGGGTAGTTATGGGCCTGGGGAGGAAGAAGGAAGTAGGGGCCTGTGGGTATAGGTAAGGGCATGGGGGGCACAGTGAGACAAAATGAGCAGGGGGGAATAGACTAACTCCCTGCTGCCTTGGAGGATTGAAGGGGCTCACAGAGGTGCCTGTCAGAGGGGGCCCCCCCTTCCACCGGCCTCCAGCAGGCCCCCTCTGATGGGCACCTCTATGAAAAATCCTCCAGCAGGCACCCTCTTCTCTGACAGGCACCTCTGCATCTGGCACTACATTAGAGAAGCTGGCAGGGGTCTCACCGGGCTCGGGACAGGAGTCCCGGCATCCTCCCCCTGTTGGTGGCCCTGAGTAATAAGCAATGCATTACAGGCCCCTCCACTCTGAGCATGAGATTAACGGGAGAAGGATACCAGCAAATGTTGTGCAGTGATTAAACGAGATTGTGTGTGTGTGTGTATATTAATATCCGGTGTGTTTCTTTTCTTCCGTAGTCTAAGCCGCAGAAGCATGCTTTTGCTTACTACAAGTTGGCAAAAGAAGCGAGCTGCACAGTAAGTGATCTCAAATGGAACCCTGCAATACCCACAATGGTGGCTTCCTGCCTGAGCGATGGCAGCATATCCGTCCTACAGGTCACAGACACAGTCAGTCTATTTGCCAACCTCCCCGCCACCTTGGGTGTGACGTCAGGTGGGTAACATGTCTCGCCGGTGTTTCTGAGTAGCGCACTGTGTGTCTTCTGTACCTTGAGCGGGTTCCGGATAATTTCCTGCTTCTCTGGTGCCCAGAGCTGAAGATGTTGAATGTTTTACTATTCGTCTTTACAGCATGAAAGTGGGAATAATACTTCATGGGAAAAACAGACGAGTGGTTGCACAATTCCCTGCTAAGCCGTGGGGCTAGTCTTCTGTGGAAGGGGGAACATCATTTTAGGAAATGTGCTTTGTAGAAAGAAAAAAGACATGGACACGGGTAACCTTTGGTATTATTTTCATAGTCTGCTGGAGCCCCAAAGGGAAGCAGCTGGCGGTGGGGAAGCAGAATGGCACAGTCGTCCAGTACCTCCCGGTAAGTTACATGGGCACATTGTGGTTTCACAGTTCTGTCCCTTCCAACACTCTGTGCTTTCTGAATATCTCTGGTTTTTGCAAATTAAAGCTGCAGTTCAAGCTGCCATTTAAAAAAAAATAAAAAAATATATATATATATATATTTTTCCCATTCAATATGTGCATCAATACAATCTGTACACTGACAAGTGATTAACTAAGCTGCAGATCAATCTGTTCTCCTGTAATCGATCGCTTGCTCCGGGTTATTTAATTCAGTCCGTGCACAGCATTCTTGGCAATGTAGTTCCTGGAATATGATTGACTGGGCAAGTACTAGATACAATTGGTGCGCTGCTAGAGAGAGGGCGGGGCTCAAGAGAGCCTATCAGAAGGAGAGGGGCTGTCTCTTTGGAAATGGTTCCTACATTAGAGACATTAATACATTTTTTAAAAACTCATTTTCTCCTGGTACAGAACTGAGTAACACACATGTAGGATATCGCTTGAACTGCTGCTTTAAACCATATATTTTTAATCCGATGAGTAAAAATCACCTCTTTGCAAACACTATTTGAACATATCGTACTTTACCATTCTATTACACGCATTGTCGGGAATTCCCCTTGAAGTATTAAAATGGAAATTCGATTATTATTTTATTTTTAAACCCCGGATTGAAGCCGGGGGTCTCTGGAGCTGAACCCCATTCATTTAAACTCCGGACCCCCCCTGTTTCCAGAGATACTCATCTCTGTAGCCGGTGCCGATCCACTTCCATGGATCATGTAACGGCCGCTTTTCAAAGCTCCCGCACCCTGCGGGCCAATGGGAGGCTGTGACATCATCCGATTCGGCTTCCTGCTGGCCCATGTGACGCGGGAGCTTTAAACGTTAAAGCCTAGTTGACTCAGCCGGAGCGGCTACCAGCACCTACTATGGAGGCAGGTATCTCCAGAAGCAGGGGGCCCCTGTAGCTGAAATGAATGGGTTTCGGCTCTGGCGACCCCCCTGCTTCGAACCTATGTAAAAAATGAAGAATAAATGTTGAAGAAAAAGTATTTGTATTATTGTATTGCTCCTTTAATCCAGACCGCACACTTATTTTGTAAGTTGTGACAAAGACGTGAGAACTGTACAAAGAGTCAAAACAGCACCGATCCCTTCTCTCTCTCTATATATGAACTGGGTAATTTGTGGCCCCTGATGTACATCAGCGTTTCAGTAATGCAGGTCATGTAATCGAGTGGCCGAACCTGTAGTGTATGACTGAGCTTTGCAGCTCGCCATCCAGACTCATGTCATGTACTTGATGGGATGAAGCCATTAGAGCATGGACGTAGTGGGGACATTGCCGCTATGAACTGTAAAGACTTGCCCCGCGCCGGACGCGCCGCTGGAAGGGCGGATACACGCGCGTCACGTCTGTAGAGCTTCCGTTGAAATGTAAGTCTTCTCTTATTTCAGAACCTGCAGGAGAAAAAAGTCATCCCTTGTCCCTCCTTCTATGACTCTGAGAACCCAGTGAAAGGTACGAGGGGCCCTGCTATTTTCTACCCGTAGGTGTATGGGATGCATGCAACGCTCTGCGGGAAGACCGCTCACTAAAGATCATGTATGCTGGTTCTTTTCCAGTGCTGGACGTGCTGTGGGTCAGTACGTATGTCTTTGCCGTGGTATATGCAGCTGCTGATGGGTCTCTGGAAACCCCGCCCCAGCTCGTGGTCGTCCTGCTCCCGGTATGTGCTTATTCCCCAATAGTCCTTTTAACTTCTCTTTTGACCGTCGCCTCTCTGTTAGAAAGTGGGAACACTGCACGGTTTAAATGCCTTGTTTGAGTTTATTATATATGCTTTAAAGCAGGGGTGGCCTACTCCCAGTCCTCAAGGGCCACCAACAGGTCACTTTAAGGATATCCCTGCTTCAGCACAGGTGGCTCAGACGAAGACTGAGCCACTGATTGAACCACCTATGTTAAAGCAGGGATATCCTGAAAACCTGACCTGTTGGTGACCGTTGGTCACCCCCTGCTCTAGTCCACAGTGGTTCCCAACTCTAGTCCTCAAGGACCGTTAACAGTTCAGGTTTTAATACTATCCTCTCATTAGATTGTAAGCTCTTCGGAGCAGGGAGTCCTTTTCCTAAATGTCACTTTTATGTCTGAAGCCCTTCTCCCCTTTGTGTGTAGTTTATATTATTTGTTATTTAGAGAGAACATTGAGGTATACGACCCCCTCAATAAACCAGTGCTGCAGGGCATTAATCCACCTGAATAAATGTTTGCTTATTAGTCCGGATGCACAGAGGAGGATTAAAACCCACCCAGAACCCATCCGTAAGTCCCGCTGCTATATGACCATAACACCTGGGGAGGCTCCGACATTGAAATAATGAATGAAATTACTCACTGATACCTTCAGAGTTCGTCCGGTTTTTTCCTTTCTTTCTCTTAATCTTTGCGTGCTCCAGGCTGCGTAGAGGTATAAACAAGGTATCCTCACCGGGGAGGAAAAAACACAGCGGGCACGGCCCCGCAGCAAACTGGCAAAGGCTGGACTGTGCTAGAAAAAAACTTTATTGTAGCATGGAAGTTTAAAAAGAGAGAAGGGCTGGCACTTCCATGCTACAATAAAGTTTTTTTTCTAGCACAGTCCAGCCTTTGCCAATTTGGGTTGTGTGTATTACTGCTGTGACGTGCTATTTACATTAATGGTGCTATATAAATAAAGACCTGCAGGCCCCCTGTGCTAATGTATGTATCACTTTGGCTGAAGCATCGGTGCTCTCGCAGGGGGCAGAGGTAAAACCTGCCCTGTTGGTGATCCTTGAGGTCTGGCGTTGGGGGATCTAGCATTTAAAGCAGGAATGAATGGTAAACTGTCTCTAGCAGCAGCGATATATATTTATACAATGCACACACGGAGGCCAGAATGATTACACAGCTCAGCACCACATGGTTTATTTATTATACGCCATAACAGCCCCGATCGGCACCATTGCAGTTTCGTAAGGAAACCCCTTTTATGTGTGTACCGCTGTTTCCCAAATTGCAGTTTAGTGACCGCTGCCTTTAGACCAGCGGTGGCCAACTGTAGTCCTCAAGGGCCAATAGCGGGTCAGGTTCTCAGGATATCCCTGCGTCAGCACAGGTGCCTGTCATAGACTGCACCGCCTGTGCTGAAGCAGGGATATCCTGAAAACCTGACTTGTAGGTGGGTCTTGAGGACTGGAGTTGCCCGCCCCTGCTTTAAAGCTTAACGCACGTACACACTTCCACGTCCCTCCGCACATACAGAAACCTGCTCCAGCGAGATCAGCCAATAAGCCTTGTAACGGTGGGCTCGTGAGAAATAGTATTAGCCGGCGGCCTTTGTAAATTCATTCCAGCGTGTAAGAGTAACGCATTCACCTGCTGTCCGATTTGCTTTACATTGTGACGGGCCTGTAATGTGTCTCCTTTGGAACTCTGATAGGGGGAAAGTTTGACATTTGGATTAAACCAGACCGATTTTTCTTTACCTCCCCCCCCCCCCCAGAAAAAGGAGGATAAACGGGGCGAGCGCTTCCTGAACTTCACGGAGACGTGTTACAGCAGCTGCAGTGAGAGGCAGCATCATTACTTCATGAATCACATTGAGGACTGGTACGTAGCACATGGAGGGGCCGTGCCGCCCCTCTGAGAGCAGATCGCCTGGCGCAGGTCCACATAAGGAATTTACTACCAACCACATTGCCCTTTTTGGGACCCTCCTGATTCCCGAGGGATCTGTTTATTAAAATGTGAGAGAACCAGCTGAAAGGGATCAGCATCTCCCCCCCCCCCATCCCCCACACTCCCTCTTCCCCCACTCTACCTCTTCCCCCCCACTCTCCCTCTTCCCCCCCACTCTCCCTCTTCCCCTGCACTCTCCCTCTTCCCCCCCCCACTCTCCCTCTTCCCACCCCCCCACTCTCCCTCTTCCCCCCCCCACTCTCCCTCTTCCCCCCCCCCCCCACTCTCCCTCTTCCCCCCCCCCACTCTCCCTCTTCCCCCCCCCCCACTCTCCCTCTTCCCCCCCCCACTCTCCCTCTTCCCCCCCCCCCACCCCCACTCTCCCTCTTCCCCCCACCCCCCCCTCTCCCCCTTGCAATTATTTCATCATTGCCCTTCATGAATTCAGGTGTCTCACACACACACACACACACACACACACACACACACACACACACACACATGCTGCAATGTGTATAGACTGATCTCTTATCATTTTACTATTGAGAGCTCTAGAGTCATTGATGATCAAATCCTGTGATAACTTGGTATATTACTTATGGGATTCTTGGAAACCCAAATGTCCCAGCCTCATTCCTCCCTCCTCCGCCTGTGGGGATGGTACCTTAAGGATATAGGTTTCTGTCGCCCCCGTTTAACCTGCAGCCTGAATGTATTGTAAGCTGAGCTTCTGTTCCTTCTCCTAGGGAAATACTCCTTGGGGCTTCTGCAGCCTCCATAGAAGTCAGTGTGATTGCCAAGCCGCTGGATCAGGCAAGTCCGCTGCTGTGTTTTCCTAAAATGTTTGGGGCACCTCTGCGTTAGTGTAGTTGACTCCAACCAATTAGGCAAATGACGGAGACATGATTTCGATGTTTTGTTTGTACCTGCATTTTCCAGTACTACATATCTGAGGGAGCGGCAAACTACAGTCCTCAAGAACCACCAACAGGCCAGGTTTCCAGGATATCCCTGCGTCCGCACAGGTGGCTCAGAATGACTGAGCCACCTGTGCTGAAGCAGGGATATCCCTGGCCTGTTGGTGGCCCTTGCGGACTGGCGTTGGCCGCTCCCTGAGATATCTAATCCATTTTGGAGAAAAGGGATGTTATTAGCTGCTGGGTTTATTAAAAATGTTTCCACCTAGTAATATTCTCCGGTCAAGCAGCTGCATTTCCTGCAACCTGCACAGTTGTAGATATTTAAACACTAGTCTAAATCTGAGACTGCCCGATCGAGCCTCTCGCTTGGTTTGAAGGCCATTAGACTCCCGGTACACACCTCTACGACCTAAAAGTGGGCAGCCCCTTACAGATCCTCCCAGTTATTCACTGCTATCAAATACCCGGAGGGGGACACACGCAGATTAAATAATGATCTTTATTACAGGTCAACTGGGAGCTGTGGTTGCTGGAAGACGCCAGCCGGGCCGAGCTGCCCGTGACGGATAATAGCGACGATACGCTTCCTATGGGAGTAGTGGTGGATTACAGCAGCCAGCTGGAAATATTCATCAGTACGGCCGCTCTTATTCCAAACATCTGGGGGGGGGGGGGGGGCGCTGTATGATACAGATCAGGTGTAACAGGCTGAGACAGGAACATGTAGGCTGCGTGTCAGGCATTCGTTTTAATGGTTCTCTTGCAGGGAGTAGGTTATCTGCTGTACCGGAGGAAGCGTGTAACCATTTGAATGGCAGGTTGTTGCAGTGGCTAAGGGGTTAAATAGCCATGTACACACTGGGTATTCCATCTGTCATATGTGGCATGCTTCCTATTGGGGGGGAAAGGGGCAACTGTGAATGGGAAATCCCTTTGCTAGTGCAGGTGTGGCCAACTCCAGTTTTCAGGATATCCCTGCTTCAGCACAGGTGGCTCAGTCTTGCCACTTGTGCTGAAGCCACCCCTGCTGTAACACATCTAGTGGCAGCAAGGCAGTTACATAACCTGTGCTGGTCCAGGTGATCACATACTTTTTACATGTTGCATCGCTGGGCCGGTCACAAAATTGGTCTGCTGTGGGGTGCAGGTTTTAGAGCAATTGCCGGAAATTCATATTTCAGAACACAAATATTTGGGCCTGTCTCTTTCAGCAGCCGGGGAGGGAGGTACAGCATAGGGATTGCAACAATCACACTATTTTTGTGCGATGTGACACTAGAATCCTACACACACACACACACACACACACACAGCCGCATTCTACAACATATCAAGGAAACGAGCTGCTTCACTCCCTGTAATGTATAATGGTTTAGAGACGCATTGTGACCCGTGGAATGAGTATCCAGGAGACATGGGTGTTGTGTGTTTCGTCTCTCTGCAGGCGAGGAGAAGATCCTTCCCCCAGCTCCGGTGCTCCTGATGCTCTCCACAGACGGCGTTTTGTGTCCTTTCCACATGATCAATTTGAACCCGAGTGCCAAATCCCTGAGCGTAGCCCTGGAGCAGCTGCCCGTGGAAGGCGAGAGGCAAATGAAGACCGTCGGTACGGGTAGCTGTGTCTTCATCCCACGTCCACATCCCATTACCCAACCGCGCTTGGTAGTCTTGCCAAGCAGCGTCACGCCAAAGCAGATCGTATCTGCAGTCCGGACGATCCGTGGGGAATCGCGTCCACGTGTCGCGCTAAAGGCATTTTAGTGGGCCAGGCCCCGCAGTGCGCCAGAGAGGAAGGGGTAGGGTTTTAGGTTCCAACGTCATCGATTCCCGGCGTCTTTCTATTGCGTTGTAGAAAGTTGATTTTGCTCAAAATGGGAACTCCTACAAGTGGAGGATTCTTTGATGGTAACCCATCTCCTGCAGTTTTATTCCCGGTGTGTCAGGAGAAGACACATGCAAGAATATAACCCCGGCCTCCTCTTTGGATCACAGCGACTTGCCGTGTTATTGCTGAAGCTTTTGTTGCTTTTATCGGGTTCCTCCTGTTGGATGTTCTACTTTGGGGACTTAAGGGCAATCTCTGCTAAGTGGCACAACGCCTTGTCATGTCGGGATCCTCATCTCTGCAGCATTATCCTTTTTGAGAGAGTGGGGTGATCACGAGGAACCCAAGGGGGGGGGGGCTTGAGTTAAGAGTGGGTGGTCTAGTTACTTGAATTCAATTTGTCATATTGGTTGTGTTGGGGTTTACTAGTTACTTTAACCCAGGGCGGCCAAGTCCAGTCCTCAAGGGCCACCAACAGCTCAGGTTTTAATGATATCCCTGCTTCAGCGCAGGTGGCTCAGTCTTTGACTGAATCTCCCGCCCCCATTTTGCGCACCCCTGCTTTATCCATTAGCATTGCAGACCCCGGTAGTACTGCTTGGGTTGGATAATGGTTTCCGCGCCGTCGGATCTCACTTTTGGTATCTTTGTTCTGTGCGCAGGAACCACCGTCGCCTCTCCGGCCTCTGCGGGATCACCTGCTGCCAGTTCCCAACCAGCCCCCCCTGCACTTGGCGTTCCCCCCGCCGGCCCCGCAGCGAATGCGTCGGCCGCATCGGCGTCCTTTTCCTTTTCACCAGCGGCAGCCTCTGCCAAACCAGCCAATCCCTCGGTGTTCTCCTTCCAGCCTGCCCAAGCCTTAAGTGCTTTTGGGGCTGGCAGTTTTAAGCCGGACAGCGTGGCTACTTCAGCACAGGCGGGCGCCGGGAGCAGCTTTACACCCAGCGCATCTACTGTCAAAGTGAACCTCAAGGATAAGTACGTCTTGTTGCTCAACGTGTGTGTGGTTGGTGTGTGTGGTTGGTGTGTGTGGTTGGTGTGTGTGGTTGGTGTGTGTGGTTGGTGTGTGTGGTTGGTGTGTGTGGTTGGTGTGTGTGGTTGGTGTGTGTGGGTGTGTGTGTGTGGTTGGTGGTTGGTGTGTGTGTGTGTGTGGTTGGTGTGTGTGTGTGTGTGTGGTTGGTGTGTGTGTGTGTGGTTGGTGTGTGTGTGGTTGGTGTGTGTGTGTGTGTGTGTCGCCACCACCACCAATGTATGCAACGCTTTACAGAATGATGCTTTGGACAGTACAAAGAGATGATATGCCACGTTGCACACGTGCGTTAAGCAGGACGTTACAGAGTGTATAAGCCAAGTAGTTACACGTGTATATATTGTCCGTGCTGCGCAGTATAAAGTCCGCGTTTTCTATTCTCTTCCAGATTCAGTGCGCTGGAAACGCCTCCCTCCTTATCCAGCACCAACCTCGGTGCCGCCTCCTTCTCCTTCACCTCTCCTTCCAAGCTGAGCACTGCAGGGGCCCCCCACGGCCAGACTATTCCCTTCCCATCACCGGCCGTGGTGCCTACCAGCAAAGCCCCTGCCGCCGCCGCCGCGGCAAATGCAGGAGGTAAGACTCGCTGGTAAAAGGATGGGCCCCTGGTCCTTGGCTGCAAGGCATGCTGGGATTTGTAGTTCTGATAATGAAATGTAGGGGGGCGCCGCTGTGTGTAGATGCAGTGGGACTGTTTGGCTGATGTGGTATATTTATGTATGATGCAGCAGTATTTTTAGCCTCCTTTCTATAGTAGCCTTTACCATCATAAGCACAAGTCGCGCCTATCGCCATACAAGAGGGATGATTGAATAAATGCCTTCTGTGGAACAAAACTACTGTATACACCAGAGGTGTCCAACTCCAGTCCTCAAGGGCTACCAACGGGTCAGGTTTTCAGGATATACCTGCGTCAGTGCAGGTGGCTCAATCAACGACTGCACCACCTGTGCTGAAGCAAGGATATCCTGAAAACCTGACCTGTTGGTGGCCCTTGAGGACTGGAGTTGGCCTCTCCTGGTATACATTTTATGTTAAATGTACCCCGTAAACCTGACATCTCGCTCCTCCTTGGGGCTGTGTCACTCTGGCAGATCTGTTTGCTTAAAGCAGGGATCTCAAACTCAGTCCCGAAGGGCCACCAGCAGGCCAGCTTTATGGATATCCCTGCTTCAGCACAGGATTGAGCCACCTGTGCATATACCGTATGTCCTCAATGTAAAACGCCATTGATTGCAAGTGCTAAATCGATTGTAAGATGCACCATCGAGAAGAAAAAAAGTGTTATTGGACCCCCTCCATCTCACTTACCAGGCGGCGGTAGGAGAGGTCCGGCAGCGGTGGAATGAAATCTGCGGCGGCATCGGCATGAGGTGTTCGTGGAGGAATGCAGTTAAGGCAGCGGGGCGTGCGACGGAAGGAGAACAACCTCAGACCGCAGCAGGAGGAGAACGGCTGGGGGGGAGCGCGCTGTAACACCGGAAGTCCGATGCCGGAACCGCCACCTGACTTCCGGTGTTACAGGGCGCCCCTCCGCAGCCGTCCGATGTTGTTCTCCTTCCGTCGGCCGCCCGCTGCCTTAACTGCATTTCTCCATGGACACCTCACACCGCCGCCGCAAACTTCGTTCTTCCGCTGACGGACCTCTCCTGCTGCCGCCTGTAAAGTAAGTGAGATGGAATGGGTCAAATAACACTTTTTTTTAATTATTATTAATAATACATCGATTCTAAGACTCATGAAAAAAAACTCAATATGCGTTATTTCCCCATCGCTTGCTGGTACACACTGGTAAATGTACTTGTTTTCTTTTCATACAGTAACACCGTCCGCACAAAACGCCCCAATGGCATCTGCACAGAAGACGGCCAGAGTCGCCGCCCCGCCAACCGCAAGGCCAGCACCCGCACAGGTAAGGGTATATATCCTCACAGGACATCTGGGTATTTATAAGCGGGTACCGCGCAGAATCATTAGGGCATCCGGTGCAGCTATATACCTGTCCCCCCCCCCATTTTCATCCCTTCTTTACAGCCTCAGGCAAATATGGAAAAACAGGTCCGACTATTGAAGGAATCTGACCCTGTGCTGATTGGGATAGCAGAGGAGGTAAGTGCTCACTGAGGGTGCAAGAAGGGGCAACGGGACATGGAGATTGTTTTTAGTTGGGACTTATTTATTGCTACAGTATTTTATTTTATTTTAGCAATAAAGTACCAATTTAAATGAAGAAATAGACTGAGACCGCACCTATGACCGTATCATGCGCGTTAGATTTACTGCTGTGTTGCACATTTTTAGAAGGTGTTGGTGGAAAGTCCCCGCTCCCCTAGTGCCTCTCTAATCCTCTTCCCGTTGGGCAGATCGCTCACTTTCAGAAGGAGATGGATGAGCTGAAGGCTCGGACAGCCAAGGCCTGTTTCCTGGTGGGGACGGAGGAGCAGATGCGGCAGCTGAGGAGCGAGTCCGATGACCTTCACTCCTTCCTTCTGGAGATCAAGGAAACCACGGAGGTAACGCTGGCTCTGTAGTAACATGGTATCTAACACTGCCAGCAGAGAGGTGGCGCAGATTGGTACATCACATCGGTAACTCGCACCACAGGTGGACAAAGAAAGAGACGGCTATGTATTAAATGCGTATCAGGTTTATCCCTCCATTAGCGGGCGCACAGCGTCAGAAGGCCCACGGAGCTGATCACGTATGTCACTGCGGGCACGGCATGATACATTGACGCAGACGGGCGCTTCTGATACACTTCCTTGTTCTCACCTTGCTGTCTCTCCCCGGGTGGAAGTATCTTCACGGCGATATCGGCAGTCTGAAAACCACCCTGCTGGAGGGCTTTGGCGGCGTGGAAGACGCCAAGGAACAGAACGAGCGGAAACGGGACCCCGGGTACCGGCATCTGCTGTACAAGAAACCACTGGACCCCAAGAGCGAGGCTCAGATGCAGGTACTGCTGAAGATGGACCTAGGCTGGTTATTCCAAGCCAACGGTGGCAAGTGCAGTGGTTCTTGGGATAAAATACATGACTGGTGAGCAAAGCTTTGGACAGGAGCCATTGTTTCTCTTTGCTCTGTATTGAGCTTTGAACGTCCACATCATATTCTGGAACAAATAAGTGAACCACTGGTTTTGCCGCCTGCAGATCTCGCTCATGTTTGGTTATAATAAAGAATGTGTTGCAGCTACAAACCTGTCGCTTTCTGTCTGCCAGGAGATTCGCCGGCTGCACCAATACGTCAAGTTTGCCGTTCAGGATGTCAGCGATGTCCTGGATTTGGAGTGGGATCGGCACTTGGAAAAGAAGCGAAAACAAAAGTGAGTGGCAAAGGAGCATTTCCTTAAATAATTATATAAATCCCCCCCCCCCCTTCCTAGGTGGAGATGCAGGAGGTCCCTGGAGCTTACATTTTAGCTCCAGAGACCCCCCCCCTGCTCTTCTTCCTAAGATGCTTACATCCCGTTGGGGCTGCCAGTATTTCATGCATCTTTTAGAGCAGGGGTGCGCAAACATTTTACCCCTGCGCCCCCCTGCCTCTTGTCCTCTGGTGCTCGCGCCACCCCTCCCCCTTTGCTCTGTGGCGTCAAATGACGCGTGGGCTCAAGTCAGGTGACCCGAAGCGTCATTTGACTCCGCATGATACCGATGGGGACACTTCCAGACGCCGGCTGAAGCAAGGTACGTTTAGGTTCCAGAGGCCTCACGCGATGCCCTGGCATTTAATTTTAATGCCTTGGGGAGGAGCGCGGGGCCTCTGCAACCGCCCGCACCCCTCTGTTTTAGAGGACCAATACGAAAAGGCAACGATGACGTCCCGGGGGCTGCTGAAAGAGCGCCGTACTCGGGATAAAGCATGGTTGACGGGAAGAGATTCGGTTGTTGGAAACTTTTTTAAGAACATTGTCAAGTGGCTTTAGAAAGTTGGAAGTGTGCGCTCACACTCCACGTTGATACATTCTCCTGCACGTGTGTATTCCTACAGAACGCCAATTGGTTCAAATGTGTGGTGTGTGTCTACATATGAAAAATGTAACGTTAAAGTGCACTGCTGTGTGGCTGGGTTTTTATTTGTTTCAGGGGCATGATCATTCCCGAACGTGAGACTTTGTTTAACACGTTGGCCAACAACCAGGAGATCATCAACCAGCAGAGGCAACGACTGAACCAGCTGGTGGAGAACCTGCAGCAGCTGCGGCTGTACAACCAGACCTCCCAGTGGAGCATGCCATGTGAGGACTCCAGCATCCAGAGGTGAGAGCCAAGAGCTCGGGCTGACCCACTCCTTGTCCATGGGCGTCTCACGAGCCACTCGGAAACACACGGATTTAATACAATTGTCACCAAGATGATACATTTTGAGTGCCTGTCTTTTCTCGTGCTGTTCCAATTCCCTCCCACATCATAAGAGCATCTGTCCATAAACCTCCAATTTGTGTTGTGCGGCGTTCTATTCTTCTGCAGAATCAAAACCGGTTCCGAGTCCATGAGACATTTTAATGGTTCTATAAGAACCGCTGGCAGCAGATTCGATGAGAATTACAAGGCGGGATCGATTATAAAGTGCAAAGACTTGTCTGGAAATAAAACCTTGAGGGCATCAAAGTGTAGGGGTCCTGCAGACGTTTGTGCCCCCACCAAAATAAAAACGTCAAGGTCCAGCGACCAAATGGTCACTATATGTTCATCAAAGTGGCAAAAGCATTATTGGATGTATATGGGCCACACTCGGGGGATACTGTATATGGATCAGATATACACACGCAGATGAGTGATGGGTTTTAGCAGCTATAACCGACTCCGGAAGGCGAGACCGCTATACATTTTATTCTGCTTTTGACACTTTGACTGTGTTGTGATCGTTCTGTCGCTGGACCGTGACTCTGGTACTTTGATAGTGCAGGTGTGTATGGAGGCTGCAGGTGTGTATGGAGGCTGCAGGTGTGTACGGAGGCTGCAGGTGTGTACGGAGGCTGCAGGTGTGTACGGAGGCTGCAGGTGTGTACGGAGGCTGCAGGTGTGTACGGAGGCTGCAGGTGTGTACGGAGGCTGCAGGTGTGTACGGAGGCTATCTTGCACATTGAAGACCACGTTTTTTTCCCCCAGGTGTTATTGCACATTTTATCTCTCCTGCCTTGTGCATCTGTTGTCTGTATTCTGTATTTCAGGGCTGGCCAACTTCAGCCCTCAAGGACCACCAACAAGTCGGGTTTTCCGGATATCCCGGCTTCAGCACAGGTGGCTCCATCCGTCCCAGCTTCAGCACAGGTGGCTCAGTCTTCAACTGAGCCATTGTTTTAGCCACCTGTACTGAAGCACGAACATCCCTAATACCTGGCCTACCTGGCCTGTTGGTGGCAGGTGAGGACTGGAGTTAGCCACCCTTGCTGCATTGGATTGCCATGGCGTGAGACAGATTCACACTTTTGGTTTCCTTTGGGTCTTTACCTACAGGTTCTATGGAATGGTGGCCCTATAAGAGTACATGGATATTGTTTGTAATCTCGTGTGTGTGTGTGTGTGTGTGTGTGTGTGTGTGTGTGTGTGTGTGTGTGTGTGTGTGTGTGTGTGTGTGTGTGTGTGTGTGTGTGTTGGTCCTCTATTTCTAGGGTTTGGTTACTCCTTTTAAAACTGGTTTAACCAAATGATCTCCATTTTTAAAAACGATGGTGTAACTTCAATCTTCTTTTTTTCTCTTTTTTCTTTTTTTTCCCGCAGCATCGACGCGGAGCTAGAACATCTGCGCAATGCATTGTCCAAGACCATTCTGGATACACCCGCCAAGACCCTGCCAAAGCTGCCTCGTAAGTATCACACTTTGCTGGCCCATTTGATCCTAGTCCCTACCTTGCTACACGGTCTGCTCAGGGAATGGGGACCTGCATATGCGACGCCTTTCCAGGCCTCTCCGGCACGGATGGGGTCTCGGGCCAGGACCAGAAATAAATCATGTTAATTCTCAGTCCTCTGGGACATTGAGATGAGCAGATGGCGAGATGGTCAGAGTATGTAATGCATACCGTAGGATTGAAGGTATTCTGACATTCCCTTTCTATTGCAATCCCATTGTCCTATCCCAACATATGTTCGGAAACAGTTTTCGGCTGTTTTTATTTATTTCATAGAGGTTACCCAACCCCTCTGCTGTTGGATGGTTCTGTGATGCAGACCCTTCTGGTAGTAAAAGGGTTAAATCTGGGTTCTAGTGGTTGTCACGGAGACGGTGAAAGTTCTGTGACTGTCACAATCGCTGCTTTTCCAGCTGCTGGTCCATCAGTTTAGCGGATCTCTGTTCTTTTGCAGCCAAACTGTCCTCGGTGAAGCAGACTCAGCTGAGAAATTTCCTAACGAAGAGGAAGACCCCTCCCATTAGGTCCCTCGCACCAGGTAGGCACTGGGGTCAGTTTGTAGGCCCCTCGCAGCAGGTAGGCGCTGGGGTCAGTTGGATTCAAGTTAATGGGGTTCTTGCCACTTGCTACTTGTCAGACCTCCCAAGTTTTAGGATTCTAGGAAGAAGTACTCAAATCGAGGTATGCCATAAATTAGACTTTTTATCCTATAACATGAGATTGTAGATGCCACTAGCCCTTGTAATTACGGGGGGGGGGGGGGGGGATGCAATTTACACACACACACACACACACATACACACATACACATACACGTTTTGTGTGAAACCCATTTGTTGAATGTCATGGATAGAAGTTCTGTTTTTGATTGGAAAGTAGATAAAGGACATGTTCAGTACATTAATGACAACAGTGTTACACTGGTCAAGAGCTTTGCCGTGAAATAAGTGTTCAAGCAGCAGAGAGCATTTTTCTCAGTTAATTAACCTCAACACTAATTTCTGGTGTAGAGTAAATGTTATAGGGCAGGAGAGAGTTGGAACAGAGGAAACCACCTTGTGATTAGCAGTGGTGTAGTGATGTCCTACCAGGGCAGAAAGAGGATCAATAGTAACAGAAAAAAGTGACAGGGTCACTAAAAGTCCCCTATATGTTCCACTCAAGGCTGGGTGGAAAGTACCAAACTAGTGTGAAAAATCTAGTCGCAGAAAGCGTGTGTTCCAAGGAAGCTAAACCCTAAAAGTGTCACGTTAAAGACACAACATTTTAGCTAATCCTAACAATCCTATGCAGATGTTTGCGTATGATTGTTAGGATTAGCTAAAATGTTGTGTCTTTAACGTGACACTTTTAGGGTTTCGCTTCCTTGGAACACACGCTTTCTGCGACTAGATTTTTCACACTAGTTTGGTACTTTCCACCCAGGCTTGAGTGCAACATATAGGGGACTTTTAGTGACCCCTGTCACTTTTTTCTGTTATTATATAGCCATTATCCCTGTGCACCAGGCTCATTTCTATCTGTTTTCCTAACATGATATTATGGTTTGAGCAGTGTCCCACCTCTCTTCTATTTAACAGAAGAGGATCAATCCAGAGGGATAGAAGTATTGAATCCCAATGGTCAGACAGCTGAGTTTTGCTCTCTCTTGCAGCCAGCCTTTCCCGTTCGTCATTCCTGGCTCCCAGCTACTACGAAGATCTAGATGATGTGAGCTCGGCGTCTTCCTTGTCAGAAGCAGCTGATAACGAAGACCGGCAGATACCGCCGCAGGAGGTAGCGAGGCATGCCACACCACCACCAGAGGCAACCCCTGTCCGAGCCGTCCGGCATACTCCCGTAGTCCGTACGACCTCCGTGCAGCCAGGCTTTGTCTCCCCAACTCCCGCCTTCGGGAAACCTCAAATCAACTTGGGCCCTGCATCTGGCTTACGTGAGTCTCTGGCGCTCGGTTGTGTACAGCTAGTGCGGCCGCATCTGCCCGTCTAGAAGAATGCCCGGCCCAAGAAATAGTGTGTTGTACCCATTCATACCCTCCTGCATTCATATTTACAGGTTTGGCATTCAGACATTAAAATATATTCTCCAATTTGGGGACGAGCAATTAGACCTAAAAATGGGGCGAATGGCAACCCATGTCCCCGAGTGCTTCACGTTTTGGTGGCACCGGGACCACAAGTTTCTGCTAGTGCAGCGGTGGCCCAACCGGTCATGTTTAAGGATATCCCTGCGTCGGCTCAGTTGTTAAGCCACCTGTGCTGAAGCAGGAATATCCTGAAAACTTCACCTGTGTTAAGTAGGAACGAGTTAATACCTGCAGGGCAAATCCATAGCGCAGAGTCGCTGGCGCCTCTGGCCAGATTAATTATAGGCGCGGATCTTATTGCTGATCCTAAAACCGTCCCTGTACGACCACCCGTAGTAACGGCAGCGACTGATCTTGTGTTGTAGTAGCTGCCTCGGTACAGTCGATCCGAGTGATGCCTCCGGGAGCGGACAGCACCATGTTGGCCACCAAGACTGTGAAACACGGGGCCCCCAGCGTCCCGGCCCCACACGCAGCCGCTGCGGCCGCCGCCCTTCGGAGGCAGATAGCCAATCAGACACCAGGTAATGTACCGTCACAGGCTCCAATATGTGTAATATCCCTGGATAGGCTGCTCTCGCCTAATTGCCTCTTCGTTTACCTGCAGCGACCCTGACGGAATCCACCCTACAGACTGTACCCCAGGTGGTGAACGTGAAGGAGCTGAAGGGCAACGGGCCAGGCCCAAACATTGTAACAGTGATGGGGTGAGTGTCAGCAGTCACTTGCAGTGCCTCTGTCTGCCTGCAGATGGCAGCATTGCCTTGTATGAGTTCACCCTCCGTACCACACATTGAGCTGTACGAGATACATGGGCCGCAGTTCACCCGGTCGCAGGGCAGGGGCGGTGGGGCATTTTCCAGAGCTGAGCAAAGCTATGTAATGCTGCGGTGTGCCACTTCCTGGTTATTTAAACATGGCGGGCGCAGTCCAACAGGAAGTCACGTTGCCGCTTCCATTGGCCTGAGGTTTGGTGGCCATTAAGGAATTAAACATGAAGGCGAACACTGAAGGGTTCTGGGATTTGGAGATGTCTGGGAACCACTGAAGGGTTCTGGGATTTGGAGATGTCTGGGAACCACTGAAGGGTTCTGGGATTTGGAGATGTCTGGGAACCACTGAAGGGTTCTGGGATTTGGAGATGTCTGGGAACCACTGAAGGGTTCTGGGATTTGGAGATGTCTCGGAACCACTGAAGGGTTCTGGGATTTGGAGATGTCTGGGAACCACTGAAGGGTTCTGGGGTTTGGAGATGTCTGGGAACCACTGAAGGGTTCTGGGATTTGGAGATGTCTGGGAACCACTGAAGGGTTCTGGGATTTGGAGATGTCTGGGAACCACTGAAGGGTTCTGGGATTTGGAGATGTCTGGGAACCACTGAAGGGTTCTGGGATTTGGAGATGTCTGGGAACCACTGAAGGGTTCTGGGATTTGGAGATGTCTGGGAACCACTGAAGGGTTCTGGGATTTGGAGATGTCTGGGAACCACTGAAGGGTTCTGGGATTTGGAGATGTCTCGGAACCACTGAAGGGTTCTGGGATTTGGAGATGTCTGGGAACCACTGAAGGGTTCTGGGGTTTGGAGATGTCTGGGAACCACTGAAGGGTTCTGGGATTTGGAGATGTCTGGGAACCACTGAAGGGTTCTGGGATTTGGAGATGTCTGGGAACCACTGAAGGGTTCTGGGGTTTGGAGATGTCTGGGAACCACTGCTCGAATACATTCACGGCCTTCTGCTGGCAGACTGGTAAAGGGGGGGTTGGAATTAGGTCGACATGTTTAGTAATAGAACGGGGGGAGTGTGTGTATACCAGTTGTGGAACACCAGCTGAACTGCCATGGGTGCAGCCTAGTCCCGCTGAACCGGGCTACCGACAGTTGGGGGCCCATCTGCCCGCTGGGACAGCTTTCCTGCATTTCTACAGAGCCCCTCACCTTACCCGGCTGAGGGACCCCAGCTCATAACACAAGCGTTAAGCCCCACCGAACGCCAGGCCCAACTTCTGTCATTGCCGGCCTGGGTGGGGTCTCTCCACTGCCGCCGGTAAGCATCCCGCACACCCTGCTTCATAGGTAGGGCCTGGGGTTCACCGGTGATTATTTACGCCCCTGGTACGTAGTGTAGATATAGTGTATATAAATATATACTGATGACTTATTCCCCAATAGTCCTTTTAACTTCTCTTTTGACCGTCGCCTCTCTGTTAGAAAGTGGGAACACTGAACGGTTTAAATGCCTTGTTTGAGTTTGATATATATGCTTTAAAGCAGGGGTGGCCAACTCCCAGTCCTCAAGGGCCACCAACGGGTCAGTTTAGGGATATCCCTGCTTCAGCACAGGTGACTCCGACGAAGACTAAGCCACTGATTGAGCCACCTGTGTTGAAGCAGGGATGTCCTGAAAACCTGACCTGTTGGTGACCGTTGGCCACCCCCTGCTCTAGTCTTCAAGGACCGCTATCAGTCCAGGTTTTAACGCTATCCTCTCATTAGATTGTAAGCTCTTCGCAGCAGGGGCTCCTTTTCCTAAATGTTACTTTTATGTCTGAAGCACTTCTCCCCTTTGTGTGTTATTTGTACTATTTGTTACTTATATGATTGTTGTGTATATTACTGCTGTGAAGCGCTATGTACATTAATGGCGCTATATATAAATACAGACAGACAGACAGACATTCATGACTGAAGGCGGCACTCGCCAAAAACGCTTTCTTTTATATCAAAAAAAGGATTATCCCAAAGTAACATCCCCTTGTATCAATAGAAACGTTACATAACGGAGGGGCGGCGGAATAATGTGTTCTGCTCTCCGTGATGTAATATATTTTATTGATGGAAGTAGATGTTACTTGGGGGTATCCGGACTTTCTCATACAAGAGAGTTTTTGAAGGAATATCAGTGTGCCGGAGACATTTGCTGCTGGTATCGCTCACGCTTTCACGCTCACACGGGTGTATATTAGGATAGAAAACACTCGCATTAACCTTGTGCATATTGGGGTCAAGGACACACGCGTCTGTTTTTTGTTGCGGATTTACAATGCAGCCGCGGGCCTGTTCCTAAATAACCCCCCCCCCCCCCCCCCCCCCCGCGCGTCTCCTGTGAGCCTGGGCGCGCTTTGATGATATTGATCCCTCTGCTTTGGTAAGAATGAGTGGATGCCTCTTGCATGCCGAGTGTGTTCAGCCGAGAACGGGGCTCGTGCTGCATTTTGAGGGAAAGCTGTGACCATATTCTGTAATAATGACGCCTCCTTCACACCATGTTTCTGGGGTTTATTTACAGGCCGTCTGTGCCACACTCCGCTGCCCAAGTTATACACCAGGTCCTGGCTACAGTGGCTTCAAACCAGGCAAAGCAGGTACTGCACCTTCTCCCTTCCTGTTATTTACAGTGTCTACAGAAAGCCTTCACTTCCGCATTCCTGTGGAACCTCTTAACGCATCCTTTTAGAAATGGTTTCTTTAAATTAAAGTGTGTGTGTGTGTGTGTGTGTGTGTGTGTCAGTCAGACCTAATGAACCACGGCTCTTGCAATCCAGTTTCAGTGCCTAATGCACATGTTGTGAGATTGCACTGGGCGTGGGATGGAGAGCGCGCTCTTGTATGTGACGGTGATGGGCGACCGGTTCCTTGGCCCCCTCATCGAAGTCCCTGAGCTGGCATGCATCTCCCATCCCACACGCCAGTTTGAAATGCACATTTCTCTTGTTCCAGGGTCTTCCAGCTAGTGCTCTTAAGATGCACCCTATGTCCACGCCGGTAGCTGGCCAACCGGCGCACGGTCCGGCTTTCTGCAAAACCGCAGGTGCGTAGTGATGGAGAAAGCGAGAAATCCGAACGTGATGTGCGCAGGCTCATCGCTGCATTCACTGCCATGCTGCTTTTGGAAGGTGTTTAAAAAGGTATATCACCTAGGTCAGGGGTGACCAACTCCAGTCCTGAAGAGCCACCAACAGGTTTTCAGGGTGTGCCTGCTTCAGCACAGGTGGCTCAGAGGAAGACTGCATCACCTGTGCTGAAGCAGGGATATCCTGAAAACCTGGCCTGTCGGTGGCCCTTGAGGACTGGACAGGAGTTGAGCGTCCCCTGACCTTGGTGATGACCTCTGATTCTGGCTTATAAGGGTTTCCCTGACCCGACATTGGGGTTACCAGCCAAATGCCATGAATTGGTGTGTGAGTGACACTCTCTACTATCCTAGGACAAGCATCGCCAAAGCCCGAAGCTGCTGCTGCTTCACCGGTCAGCGCTGCGCCTGCCTCCGCCGCCGCCTCACAGCTCAGCAAGCCGTTTTCTTTCCCCCCCGCAGGGTAAGATTGGGCGCCCGAGAATGGATGAACCGAAAATCTTGTATTGGCTTTGATAGCAGCACTGATTTCAGGTTTTGAAAGCCAAAGGGTTCTGTTGTGCTTCTTTACTTAACAAACATCACTGTATGTGATCAGAAACCGCAGATAAAGGGATACATCCAAAACCGATGGTGTGCGGGAAAACTTATAACCAATGTCCTTGTCACAGGGTTAGAATGGGTGCTAGATCCTTAAATAGAGTACAGAAACCAATAGACCTACCACCTGTGTGTGACAGTCCTAAACATTCCCCACCTGTGTGTGACAGTCCTAAACATTCCCCACCTGTGTGTGACAGTCCTAAACATTCCCCACCTGTGTGACAGTCCTAAACATTACACGTGTGACCGACCGACCTTAACATTCCCTGTGTGTGTGTCAGTCCTAAAGATTTCCCACCTGTGTGCGTGCGACCGTCCTAAATATTCCCCAGCTGTGTGTGTGCGCGCGCAACCGTCCTAAATGGCCGCGGCCAAATGTCCTAGAGCCGCTGTAAGTGCGGGTCCCACTGATTGTGATGTTAGGGCAATTATTACATTTTACCCAACATATTCAAATACAACACTTTGTTACAGGATAACAAACCGGGCACTGTTTGTTTCACGTACAGCCTACACACCCCCCTACACAAACACACACCCACCCCTACACACCCACACACCCACCCCTACACACCCACACACCCACCCCTACACACCCACACACCCACCCCTACACTCACCCACACACCCACCCCTACACTCACCCACACACTCACCCACACACTCACTCACACACACACACACACCCCTACACACCCTTACACACCCACACCATCACAATATGAATCTCCATGTATCTTGTATCTAGTGAAGTATTATTATGTAAGTGAGTGAATAAGCCTGGGTATGAAGTAAATGTATGTGCAGAATCCCCCGTTTGTTTAGGGCAGGGGAGGGCCAACTCCAGTCCTCAAGGGCCACCAACAGATCAAGTTGTAAGGATATCCCTGCTTCAGCACAGGTGGCTCAGACATCAACTGCGCCACCTGTGCTGAAGCAGGGATGTCCTGAAAACCTGACCTGTTGGTGGCCCTTGAGGACTGGAGTTGGCCATCCCCTGCTTTAGGGACTAATATCCCTTTCCTCTCTGATGCCCAGGGCCGGTTTCAGCTTTGGTAACGCCGCCGCCTCCTCGTCCACCATTGGAAACGCAACTGCAGGTAACTTATGAAGAGAGCGGCCACCGGAGGCAGAGCCGGTTATCCTGGGGGCATCTTAAGCCGACATTCAGTTCAGCGGCAGCAGCGAAGCGCTAGTTTAGAAAGCGGGGGTTCTAGGAAAAAGGTAGGGTGGGGCTGGCCAGCTCCAGTCTTCAAGGCTGACCAACGGGTCAGGTTTTCAGGATATCCCCGCTTCAGCACAGGTGGCTCAGTCGCAGACTGAGCAACTGATTGAGCCACCTGTGCCGAAGCAGACGGATTGAACCACTTGTGCTGAAGCAGGGATATCCTGAAAACCTGTCCTGCTGGTGGCCCTTGAGGACCGTAGTTGGCCGCCCCTATTATAGGGTCTTTATTTCAAAACCATTTCCCCCCAGGTCTCCCGGAGCTGTTGGCATCAGCTGAGATGTGGCGGCTTAGTTCAGTAGCGCTAAGGGGGAATTATCAGAGGATACATATTAATTATAAAAAGTAGCGCTTTAACCTAGTAAAAGTCCACAGAAAATGGGCAAATGAGTGGGGTCGCGTGGTCTGTGCCATCAATATTCATTAGTAATGTATAACTAATGTTCCCTTTTTGTTCTTTTTTTCTCCACGTGCATTGGCTGCTATGGTTCAGCCATTGCAGCTTCTGCCTATAGTAAATAACAGGCTCCTGTATAACTGCAAACAATCTGCGTATTATTCATCTATAAAATAGTGGAGTTGCAAAAAACAAAGCTAGTGTCTTTGCTCACCTTGGTTTCTTAGCTGACGTTAGCCACCGGCCGTATTGTATTGATGATCCATTTCTGTTCTTGCAGGCGGCGCTGCTCCCGCCAGGGACCCCAACCAGACCGCATCTTTCGCCTTCGGAGGAGGGAACAAGCCTCTCTTTGGCCCGGGATCTGAAAGTTCTTTTTCCTTTGGCTCCCTTAAGCCGCCCACTTCATCGCCCAGCCCTTCCCCCGGAGATGCCCCAACGAACGGCATACCCGCCTCTGCCGCAGCAACCTCTCTTCAGCCTCCTGTTGCTGCTGCCTCCGGCAACTTGGAAGCTCAAGTAGCCACGCCTGGCGACGGTCTCTTCCAGAGCTTCTCTGGGGGGGAGACACTAGGGAGCTTCTCGGGCCTGAGAGTCGGACAAGTAGAGGAGGCGCCCAGGGCAGAGTTACCTAAAGCCCCCCCTTCCATGCAGCCGGCTGTGTTACCCAGCAGCAGCCCTGTTTTCGGTTATGCTGCGGGGCTACCGCCTGCAAAGCCAGGAGATGCCGATTCCACGGTAAGCAGCTCCTCGGGCGGCAGTGTGCTTGGTAATGTCCAGTTAACTAGCGCTGGGGCCGCACCGAGTTTATTCAACCAGGTTGGCATCAAGCCAAGCTTGTCCTTTGGGTTGCCGCCACCCAGCGCTGCCCCTCCTGTGGATCCGGCATCGGCAGCGCAGGCCTCGGCAGCCCTGGCGTTTGGGAGTCTGGTCTCCGCTCCCAACGCGTTTCCACCCGCAGCTCCCAGCTCTGGCACTGTGGAAATTAAGCAGCCCGATAAGCCTCCCACGAATGAACCTGCCACTCCCTGTCCACAGCAGCAACCGCTGACCGCACAGACACGTGAAGTGGTCAGAGAAGAACCGGCTGCCACACCGGCTGCCTCGCCAGCAGTCGCCACAATTCCCTTGGCACCTCCTGCCGTCACTGTACATTCTGCAGCTCCGCCAGCGGTGGAGACTAGGGCAGAGGTAGCTCCCCTGCCCATCCCGCCTGCCACAGTGGGCTCGGATCCGAATGCATCTGTCACATCCACCCCCGTCTTGGTAACTGCTCCCACTCCCGCAGTAAGCATCCCACCGGCTTCTGGATACCTCCCCTCCCAGACTCCAGTGCTGGTCACCCCTGCAACCCCTCAAGCATCAGACAACCCACCAGTATTACCTCATCCTGGAGAAGCCTCGGCTGCAGGTTCTGCATTTGCCCAGCCGGCTGTCACCACCGCGTCCTCTCCGGCAGCAGCCCCAACCTTTGGTCAGGCGCCAGCAGCTGGCGCAGTCCCCACTCCCTTCGCACAGGCCGGTAACTCCGTCAGCACATCGACAAGCTCCAGCACAGGGTTCGGCCCGCCAGCCTTCGGGGTGGCAGGAGCAAGCGGAAGCTTCGGACAGCCCACGTTTGGCCAAGCGCCGGCTTTCTGGAAGCCACCTGCCAACTCGGCTAGCAACTTCTCTTTCGCCCAATCCGGCTTCGGAACCCAACCGGCCTTCGGGCAACCTGCCTCTTCTACGGCTGTGTCCGGCAGCGGCGACCTGTTTGGAAGCTCGGCAACTGCCAACAATGCCAACTCCTTCTCTTTTGGGCAACTCGCCAATGGCAGCGGCACCTCCTCTACAGGAGGGGGGCTGTTTGGGCAGATCAGTGCCCCAGTCTTTGGGCAGAGCACCAGCTTTGGACAGGGTGCCCCTGTATTTGGCAGTGCCAGCGCTTCCACAACCACCACTTCATCTTCTGGGTTCAGCTTCGGCCAGCCTCCAGGTGAGTGCACCTCCCATATTCACCGCTTCCACCAGCGTATGGGTTAAAACACCCAACGCCAATAATGGGGTTATTGTCTCTTCCTCTTCAGGATTCGCCTCGGCTTCCCCTGGGACCGTGTTTGGTCAGCCACAGAATTCCAGCCCGAGCGTCTTCGGTCAGGTAAAATATATGTGTATACAGTATATCATTTTCAAACGAGGCGCCCTACCATAAAAAAAAGTCTTGAAGATTTTTGGTTTCAATCCTTTTTGCTTTCCCTTGCCCCCCCCCACCCCCTGTTCGCGCCCTTCCTCCCCCCTGTTCGCGCCCTTCCTCCCCCCTGTTCGCGCCCTTCCTCCCCCCTGTTCGCGCCCTTCCTCCCCCTATCCCCTTACCTTGTCTGACGTTGCAACGTCATGTGACGTCGCGTTGCCATAATTTGCCGTTGCCGACGCGTCTCCAGAAGCCGCCGGTGACGAGGTAAGGGAACGTAGAGGCCCTGCGCGGGCGCTCCCCCGGCATTTCATTGAAATGCTTTGAGGGTAGAGCGCAGGACCTCTGTAAGCGCCGCGCACCCTGCTCTAAGGGATAAGCCCTGATTTTAAGGCCCCGTCGAGCAGGAGTGCTCAACTCCAGTCCCTAAGCCCTCCCCGCCCCCCTCCCCCAACAGACCAGGTTTTCAGGATATCCCAGCTTCAGCACAGGTGACTCGGGCGGGCATTGAGCGCCCCCCGCCTTAGAGGGCCAAAACGTTGGCTTTCTATCTTCAATACACTTTTTTGTTTTCTTTACCAGTACCTTGCTGTGCTGTATCCTGTCTGTGTGTCTGTGTGTCTGTGTGTCTGTGTGTCTGTGTGTCTGTGTGTCTGTGTGTCAGTGTGTCAGTGTGTCAGTGTGTCAGTGTGTCAGTGTGTCAGTGTGTCAGTGTGTCAGTGTGTCAGTGTGTCAGTGTGTCAGTGTGTCAGTGTGTCAGTGTGTCAGTGTGTCAGTGTGTCTGTCCCATCCCGAGCTGTGGATAGATGATAAGCAAAGTTGGGGGACAGGGGGGGGGGGGGGGGTCCTTTCCTTCCACAAGCTGCTGATTAGCTCACAGCTTTTTGTAATTTGTAATTAACCCCCTCAGTGCCTTTGAAATTAATTGCTGCCACCGTTGGCGCTGAAAGTGTTAACAGCCCCCTTCCTCTTGTGTATTTGTAGCAACCGGCTTCCTCTGGTGGGGGCCTATTCGGCACAAGGAGCGGCGGGGGCGGCGGAGGAGGGGGCTTCTTCAGCGGCCTCGGGGGGAAACCCAGCCAGGAGGCAGCCAACAAGAATCCGTTCGGCTCTTCCACCTCCGGCTTTGGATCCTCTACCACGTCCAGTGAGTGCCTGGTTCTGTCCTGCTCTGCACCTGTTCACAGCTCAACAACCGCCTCTGCTGCTTTAAGGCCACATGTTGCCTCTGTGTTTCACGCAGCTTGCTGGACACTCGGCCCACATGTAATGCAGTGAAAATAGGATGCTGTCATAGATGTGCTTTTGTGTATTTACTTCCTCATTAAAGCACTCGTCTCCTATTTTGGGGGGCTGTGTGCCTGTACTGAGAGGTACCCTGTAACCGGTCCGTGGTACCTTGATCTCTCCCTGTTCCCGAGGATATTTGAGATTTTGTGACAGTGACACACAAAGTATGAATGTGGTCACCAACAAAGTCACCACTTCATCTCCCGACGACATTGCTGCTTCCTATTGGCTGCAGGAGCGAGCCTGACCTCACTGCCATATTGGGTTTACTGGGCAAGTATTTTTGGCTGGTGGAAAAAACTAGCTATATCTTGTGAGGCGGGGAATCCCCGGAGGTGGGACACGGCAGATCAGCTCTGTGGGAATCCCCCACCCCTCCCACGCACTGCTGCTTTAAGAAGACTGATGTATGCAATAAATCCAAACCACACACACACACACACACACACACACACACACACACACACACACACACACACACACACACACACACACACACACACACACACACACACACACACACACACACACACACACACACACACTATGCTTATTCCAACGGATGTAATCAATATGCTATAACAATCCCAATGTTTGTGTCCCATGGGGGGAGGGGGGTTGTGTTATGCTCAGTCGCACACTATTGCATTACATTGCCGGTGAGTCTATTTAGGACCAGGTTTTCAGGGCGGGGTGTGTGGTGCTTTGGCTCCCATTACCCCACCTTCACTCCTGTCATGTTAGCTGCCAGAGGGTGTGTGCGGGGAGACGTGCTCCATTGCAGGGGTCTCTGCTAACCTTTGTGTGTGTGTTGCAAACCCTTACATTGATTTATTGCGACGAGTAAAAATGGATGTTTCAGTCCTCGGCAGTAACCGCTGACGTCCGAAGCTTCGGTTTTTTGCTCTTGCCACAATAACATTTGGATAATGTTTTGCAAATCTGAGTTATTTTTTTATATTTTACTACCCCACGTACACTATTTTGTCGTGCACTTCTGTAGATGACATTTTGAGTGCTGATCCGCCAAGGAGACACACACACACACACACACACAATCAACACGGGCTGAAGATGATGCTGATGAGATGTGTGTGCGTGCGTGCGTGCGTGCGTGTGTGTGTGTGTGTGTGTGTGTTTTTTTACCAGCTTATGTGCTCCTTAATTATCAAATGCTTTTCATTCAGATAATAACTGTTGTAAATTGCTCATCCTCCTGTAATTGGACGGTAAACTCCTGATGATCCTTTTTCCTCAAGTGATTTGGCCCGCATGGCTGTGCAGGGTACAGGTTATTTGCCATTGTAATCTCCGCAGCGTGGGGTGGTGGTGTATTAGCCAGTCTGGTAGCAGGGCACTAACCTGCCCGTCTCTCCCGTCTCAGACAGCACCAGCCTTTTTGGAGACAGCGGGGCAAAGACGTTTGGATTTGGGAACTCGGCATTCGGGGATCAGAAGTCTTCCGGCACGTTCAGCGCAGGAGGCAGCGTGGCCAGCCAGGGATTCGGCTTCTCCAGCCCGACCAAGACAGGTATTGTAGTTCTGTGACTATCTGTGCATCAGATGTAATACAAGTCTCTTCTGATCATACACTGGGGTCTCTTGCCGAAATATTAGAGCAGTGCCCCCCCCATACCTCCGAACCACATGCAGATCTCCAATGTAAAGGTGTGCAGTCCTACGTCCCAACATGGACACATGGCAGGGGTATGACAGTCCTACGTCCCAACATGAACCCATGGCAGGGGTATGACAGTCCTACGTCCCAACATGGACACATGGCAGGGGTATGACAGTCCTACGTCCCAACATGGACACATGGCAGGGGTATGACAGTCCTACGTCCCAACATGGACAAATGGCAGGGGTATGACAGTCCTACGTCCCAACATGGACACATGGCAGGGGTATGACAGTCCTACGTCCCAACATGGACACATGGCAGGGGTATGACAGTCCTACGTTCCAACATGGACACATGGCAGGGGTATGACAGTCCTACGTCCCAACATGGACACATGGCGGGGGTATGACAGTCCTACGTCCCAACATGAACACATGGCAGGGGTATGACAGTCCTACGTCCCAACATGAACACATGGCGGGGTTATGACAGTCCTACGTCCCAACATGAACACATGGCAGGGGTATGACAGTCCTACGTCCCAACATGAACACATGGCAGGGGTATGACAGTCCTACGTCCCAACATGAACACATGGCAGGGGTATGACAGTCCTACGTCCCAACATGAACACATGGCAGGGGTATGACAGTCCTACGTCCCAACATGAACACATGGCGGGGGTATGACAGTCCTACGTCCCAACATGAACACATGGCAGGGGTATGACAGTCCTACGTCCCAACATGAACACATGGCGGGGGTACGACAGTCCTACGTCCCAACATGAACACATGGCGGGGGTATGACAGTCCTACGTCCCAACATGAACACATGGCAGGGGTATGACAGTCCTACGTCCCAACATGAACACATGGCGGGGGTACGACAGTCCTACGTCCCAACATGAACACATGGCGGGGGTATGACAGTCCTACGTCCCAACATGAACACATGGCAGGGGTATGACAGTCCTACGTCCCAACATGAACACATGTCGGGGGTATGACAGTCCTACGTCCCAACATGAACACATGGCAGGGGTACGACAGTCCTACGTCCCAACATGAACACATGGCGGGGGTACGACAGTCCTACGTCCCAACATGAACACATGGCAGGGATATGACAGTCCTACGTCCCAACATGAACACATGGCAGGGGTACGACAGTCCTACGTCCCAACATGAACACATGGCAGGGGTATGATTAAAGGAGCAATTCATGCTTTTTTTTTTTTAAACATAGGTATGAAGCAGGGGGTCTCCGGCGCTGAACTCCATTTCAGCTCTGGGACCCCCTGCTCCCGAGATACTGACCAGAACGGTGTGCCGGTGTCTCTGCCAAGTCCAAAGCTCTGCGTCACGCCGTGACGTTAATGTTCGGCTTCCCATTGGCCCACAGGGCGTGGGAGCTTGGAAAAGCCCCCGTTACGCGAACCCTGGGGGCGGATACCGGCGCCCCTTACGGTCTCCATCTCTGGAAGCAGGCGGTCCCCGGAGCGGGAATGAATAGGGTTTAGCTCCGAAGACCCCCTGCTTCAATCACATGTTAAAAAGGAAACGCATGCCTGGCATCGCCTTCCTAATGGGTTCAATGTTCAGGGTTGATTGTTATTTTTTTAAATTATATATTATTTTTACATCCTAAACGTCCCATGGGAACTGGGGGGGGTATTTGGAAGGTTCTGTGTCTCTGCGTTCCTATTAAGGGTGGATCTTCCCCCCGTTTCCTTTGTCTTCCCATACAATGAGTAGATTCCTCTCTGCCACCTGGGTGGGGAATCCTTCCCAACCGTCCGTGTTCATTAAGACTTGAGGGATCCCTTTTTTTTGGCCTCCACCCCGTGCCCGTGAACTCCCCCCCTGTCCCCGCTGATATCTCTTGCAGTTGGGGTCCCCCTTGCATTATTAATAACCACAAGCCAGGTCCTAGCGAAATACCTTGTAACAAAATCTCCGATCCAGCACATTAAATAATTCAAGGCCGCTTCTTCTTTTTGTTACGTAGCCGTTTTCCTGCCCCTGTTGTGGGGGACAGTGTGCCTAACACAGATCAGTTACACGCTTCCTGCTGCTGGAATTTCAGCCTGCCACTTTGTGCTGATACTACATTAACCCCCGGGCTCTGCAATCATTTTCAGGCCCCTCTGGCAGCAAAATGGGTTAAATGCAGGGGGGCTCAACTCCAGTCCTCATGCGCCCCCCCCCCCCCCCACACAGGTCAAGTTTAAAGGATATCCCAGCTTCAGCACAGGTGACTCAGCCTCTGATTTAAGCCACCTGTGCTGAAGCTGGGATATCCTGAAAACCTGACCTGGTTGGGGGTTTATTGAGGACTGGAGTTGAGCACCCCTGCCCTACCGTTTCAACTGACCTCTCAGAGATGCCTGCTTACCAAGGTCGTGACCTCTGTTGCGGAGGCTAACGCTGATACAAGCAGGGGCTAGACCTGGCTCGGGCCTAGATCTACAAAAGGGTGCTAAGCTTTAAGCACGCCTTTTACGCCCATTAATATGCCACCCTTTTGTGGATCTGGGCGTCGGACTGGTAAAGGGGCAGCGGAGGTTTTCACCCCACCCTTTATGCAGTGTGACTTGCTGCCGAGCACTGTGACAAAAGCCACAATACCTTGTAGAGACCATCTCTGAGCTTACTGAAGCAGGTCACGCTGGCATTTTCCCACAGGGGCTGGGTACGATCTTCCCTCTTGAGGGGCGCTGTTTATTGTATGCCACAAATATATAAGGAGGGTTTACTGTGTGCCCAATGTTTCACTATAGAAGTCTCTCTTGTTTTGGGAATATGTTTGCAGCAGCAGAAAGCAAAGGGTTACCCCCCCCCCCTCCTGCCCCAGCCCCTCCAGCCCCATTTAAAGGTCTGTGTCCAGCATCATGTCTGTGCTGCCCGCCCCTGCACCCGCACCACCACAGGCTGAGAGCGCATTGAATATGCCACAGCAAGAAAGAGCCCTGCATCCAGTGTCCTGTCACAATGTTATTAACCTCTTCAGTGCCATGGGAGATACCTACCGCTGAAGTGGTTAACCCTCTGTCTGTGATGTTGCCATACGTGTGATGTTTTGTTTCTTTGTCTCTCTCGCCCTCTCTCTCTCTCACCCTCTCTCTCTCTCGCCCCTCTCTCTCTCCCCCCCCCTCTCGCCTCTCTTTCGCCCCCCCCTCTCGCTCCCACCTCTCTCTCGCCCCCCCTCCTCTCTCTCTCGCTCCCCCCTCTCTCTCGCCCCCCCCTCTCTCTCGCCCCCCCTCCTCTCTCTCGCTCCCCTCTCTCTCTCTCTCGCCCCTCTCTCTCTCCCCCCCCCCTCTCGCCTCTCTCTCGCCCCCCCCTCTCTCTCTCGCCCCCCCTCCTCTCTCTCTCGCGCCCCCCTCTATCTCGCCCCCCCTCCTCCCTCTCTGTTTGCCTCTGTTTTGCTCAGGTGGCTTTGGCGCTGCTCCGGTGTTCGGCAGCCCTCCAACGTTTGGGGGATCCCCGGGTTTCGGAGGGGTGCCGGCATTCGGTTCAGCCCCAGGCTTTGCAAGCCCTCTGGGCTCGGCGGGAGGTAAAGTGTTCGGCGAGGGTACGATCGCGGCTAACACTGGAGGATTTGGGTAAGAGACTCAACCAGGAAGGGATCTTAGAAGTGTACATGGTATGTTAAAAAATCATAACGGGGCAATGGAGTAATGGTTACGGTGTAATGGAGTAATGGTTCCGGGGTAATGGAGTAATGGTTCCGGGGTAATGGAGTAATGGTTCCGGGGTAATGGAGTAATGGTTCCGGGGTAATGGAGTAATGGTTACGGGGTAATGGAGTAATGGTTACAGGGTAATGGAGTAATGGTTACGGGGTAATGGAGTAATGGTTCCGGTGTAATGGAGTAATGGTTCCGGTGTAATGGAGTAATGGTTCCGGTGTAATGGAGTAATGGTTCCGGTGTAATGGAGTAATGGTTCCGGGGCAATGGAGTAATGGTTCCGGGGTAATGGAGTAATGGTTCCGGGGTAATGGAGTAATGGTTACGGGGTAATGGAGTAATGGTTACGGGGTAATGGAGTAATGGTTACGGGGTAATGGAGTAATGGTTACGGGGTAATGGAGTAATGGTAACGGAGTAATGGTAACGGGGTAATGGAGTAATGGTAACGGGGTAATGGAGTAATGGTAACGGGGTAATGGAGTAATGGTTACGGGGTAATGGAGTAATGGTTACGGGGTAATGGTTACGGAATGGACACAATCTTGAGAATTCTATTCCGGCTTGTGACCTTGAGCGAGTCACTTTGACTCCCTGTGCAGCATTAATGTGCAAGGTCTTCATACTGACACATGTCAGCTGGCTGTAATCGCCTTATCTGAATAAAGTATTATCAGGATTATTAAAGTGACATGGTTAATGGATTCTCCAAAATCTAAGGCCTCGGACACGCTTACCGCTGGCGTGCTGAGGCGCGCTGAGGCTCAGGGAAAGCAGGTGCTTTCCCTGGCTTTGCGGTTGCTTACCGCAAGCGCTCTCAGCAGCCGTCACGGGGCGTTCCGGGGGCGGGAGCGTCACTGGCCGGGGGCGGGCCAGTGACGTCACGTAGCTGGTTCGCCCTCATTGGGCGAACCGCTCACGTGACCGGCCTGTCTCGCCGGCAAGCGGAGGAATTTTAGATTCCCCCAAGACCTGCGCGCGGAAGCGCACGTGAGCCCCTACTAAAGCCGCTCTAATTGCGGCTGTAGGGGCTCAGTGCTGAGCGCGTTGCCATGGCGACGCATGACATCATTTGCCGCCAAATAATTCGCCAATAGCTACTACATTCTCCTGCCATGAACCATTCCTCCGTTAAAAAAGAAGAACCCCAACACACACCATTGTCAGGCCCTTATTTACCAATAAATCAAGCTCCTATCGAGGATATTTGCTGTGGTCCAATGTTGGACATCACTCCGCGATCTTGTGTGACCTGCTATTCACTTGTATGGCAGTTACTGCCGGGGAAGAGGGGGGGTGTTATAGGCTCCATTTGCCGCATGGTAAATCTAGTCCAATGTTTTAGACCACTGGTTCCCAGCCTTTTTTTTACATTGAGCACCCCCTGCTAGAAAATGTGTTCCTCAAACCCCAACTAATAAATCTTACTGCCTACGTATCAGAATATCACTGACAAAGCTGTGCGATCCCATGTAGTATAATGTCCTGAGCTCGTGGGGGAACACACGCTTAATAAGGCCCCAAACTGCCCTTCCAGTGTGCGCGGGAGAAATGGGGGGGGCATAGCCGTCACTGTGGGAGCTTCCAAAGTCGCACCCCACAATACCTTGCTGCTGTGTGTGCAAAGCCTTGTAGGGAGCGACTTTGGATGCTTTGTTTTTTTTTTGTTTTTTTCAATTAAATTTATCGAGCACATTTGCAGGAAGGAATAGCACCAACACCCCGAGAGAGGAAAAAACAGTTCTTGCACTTGTGGGTCTTTCAGTATGAATATTATTTTACACCGAAGTCATTGAGCCATGCATCTTATGATTAAATGTGTCTTTGGGGTACGAAACAAGGTAAACAGTGCAATAAACAGAATTCATATTTTAAGGATGATTCTGGCTTAATAAGGCCGAGCTCTACACTTCTTGGGAGGGTTATCGAATTCTCTCCAACTCGCACACTATTCTTGCTGTCATTTGCATCTTTCTTCCGCCTGTCTGCTGCTGCTCTCTCTGATATCCGTTTGTCCCACAGATTCGGAGGCGGAAGCAGTAACACAACGTTCGGGAGCTTGGCCACCCAGAACACCCCAACCTTCGGCGCTCTGTCCCAGCAGCCCTCCAGCTTTGGGGGGCAAAGCGGCGGGTTCTCTGGCTTTGGGTCAGGCGGTGGCGGAGCACCAGCGGGCAGCAGTGGGGGTATGTACTAGCAGGTACCACATCTCCCAAGTTTTATACCAACTCTTCTTGTTGTATGACTGCGTTCTGCCTGCGTCCCTGACTGTGATATTGAGTGGATTTCTGTTTATTGGTGTCTGTTGCTCTGGTTGGCACTAACTCGAAATAATTGGTTTGTTTTCCAGGTTTTGGCTTCGGTGTTTCAAACCAGTAAGTATTCCCGAATGAGTAAAGAGATGCTGAGGGGCTGTAGACAGAATCCTAAGGAGTCCCAAATTGAGCTCCTAAATAGAATGTTCTTGTTACCCCATAATGCCGTGACGATGCCCCCAAACCAAGCTCTGAGCAGCGGGTAGTGCCTAAAAGTGTTATCTTCTTTAACTTTTCGTACTTTTGCTGTTTGGAGCAAAATCTCGTAAGGCTGGAGAGCAGGTGCTGCTAAATGAACAATGCATACAGCTGTCATAATGAGCAAGTTACAGGCATAAGCCTGGAGAGAGAGTTTTTGTGGTCAGCGCCGAAAAACCGCCCTGAAAACCATCATTTTCCCCAAATTAGAAATCCCCTGGTGATCCCGATGAAGTGATCCGGACATAAGTACAAAGGGATTTGTATAAGAGAAAACGTGTTTATAACTTAAGTTGTTAGCTCTGCTCTACTACAGCATGTAAAATGACATTGGCAGTGACGAGGCAAAACATGGCACTAGCAGAGGCCGCAAGGCAAAACATGGCACTAGCAGAGGCCGCGAGGCAAAACATGGCACTGGCAGAGGCCGCAGTGCAATTTGGTGCACCCCCTCCAAGGTTCGCCACCCAATGAAGCATCAACGTACATATCATGGGAACACTCTCTGGTTTTTAAAGAACTCCAACCTCCACTGCTCTCCCACCCCGCCACGCGCATCACCTGCACCACCTCACGTGGCCCTCCTGTCAGCTCCGTGTGTGCTTCTCCCGCAGGTCGTCTTCATCGTCAGAGTTCAGCGGTTGGAGGGGCTGACAGAAGGAGGAAGCAGCAGCAGGGGAAGCTGACTCACATCCCCTGGTTCCTGCGCTCGGACATGCATGTCTGCCACGGCACCTCCGCAGCTTCACCTGTCAGCAGCCACAATAAGATCCACACTTTTTATAGCGAGGCCCGTTGCTTTCCCCATGTAACACGTCAAGAAGCGCGCTACATTTTAACCGTTCATTTCTCCGGCTGCTCAATAAATTGTTGCTCCTTCTGAACCATCTCTTGTCATATTGGGGTCAGAAAGTGAGTTGACTTTTGGGGGGGGGGGGGGGGGTTTGCTTCAATTTAGGTACTCCCATTTGCTGCCAGTCCCCTCTACATTGGGTTCTAATTTACAGTCTCCATAATGAACATGCAACGTATACCTACAATCCCCAAACTGGCTAAAACTATTACTGCTTCCAGAACCTCATGTTATAGGTCCTCTACAAATGTTAGAAACCCTTCCTCCCCCCCCCCCCCCTCCCACTGCTGGTTTCCTAACATTAGAAACCCTCACCTCTCCTCCCCTTCCCCACTGCTGGTTTCCTAACATTAGAAGCCCTCTCCTCCCCTTCCCCCACTGCTAGTTTCCAGGGCCTCCAACGCTCTGACCCCAATGGAAAAGCTCTGTGTGTTTGTAAGGAAGGATTTCATGTTGGTTATTGTTTGTCCCCCGTCCCCCCCACGCACACAGAAACCTATGAGTTTAACCCCTACAATGTTAGAAGTGTTTCTTGGCCCCTGAGAATGTTCTGTCCTAACCTCCTGGTATTTTACCATTGCAACCAACTACAGTATAGACCTGTGGTGTCAAACTCAGTCCGCAAGCGCAAACAGGTCAGGTATTAAGAATATCCCTGCTTCAGCTCTGGTGGCTGTCATGTGGATTGAACCACCTGTGCTGAAGCGGGGATATCCTTAAAACCCGACCTGTTGCTGGCCCTTGAGGACTAAGTTTGACGACGATGACACCGCTGCTGTAGATGGCACTTAATATTACAAACGCTTCATAGCTCCTAAAGGGAGCGTGGGATTTAAGAAATAAAACCGGTGTGGATAAAGGCAAGAAGAGAACTCCTCTTTAAACCAAGAAAACGAACTCAGTCCTCAAGATCCCCCCACCCAACAGGTCAGGTTTTAAGGATATCCCAGCTTCAGCACAGGTGGCTCAGTCTTTTACTCGGCCATCCGTGCTGAAGTTGGAATATCCTTAAAACCTGCAAAGAGGGATGGTACCCGAGGTCTGTGTGCCTATATAAGATAAGGTGGTGTGCTAGGGGAATATTATAAAGGCGTAATAAAAATGGACCCGTCGAAGAGGCAGAAACAAACCAGGCCCCAGGTTGGATGCACTCTACTCTTGGTGTTGGATGCACTCTACTCTTGGTGTTGGATGCACTCTACTCTTGGTGTTGGATCGCAAGGTGGATAAGATGGTGGGGATGGTTCCCCAAAGGATGAAATTACCAGGATAACTATCTGGATAGTCAAATATTGCAGTGAATATCTGGAGAAGAGAGAATCTCTGGGGAGTAGTTGGGCTGACCCCCTTTTGATAAAGCGAAACGTGCGTCAAGGGTAGGCGTCATTGATTACGTCATGCGCTATGTGACAATCCAGCACTGACCGGCAACCCGGCCATTTTTCTAATCCTTAAAACCTGACCTGTTGGTGGCCCTTGACGGCCCTCCCCATCATCTCACCCTGCCCCCCATCCTCTCACCATCTCACACTGACTGCCCCCCCCCCCGCCATCTGTGTCCTTACCTTATTGCCATGAAGGACAGTCACACAGACGTCCCTGTGCTGCCGGGGTGTGGGCTCCGCCCCCGCTGTCCTCTGATTGGCCCTCCGCTCCTCCAATCAAGGACAGGCTGCACACAGACACACACACGAGTGCCGCCCCCAGTCTCAGTGCTACTCTGCACTGCCTGCCCTCGCCCCGCCCCCAGTCTCAGTGCTACTCTGCACTGCCTGCCCTCGCGCCGCCCCCAGTCTCAGTGCTACTCTGCACTGCCTGCCCTCGCCCCGCCCCCAGTCCCAGTGCTACTCTGCACTGCCTGCCCTCGCCCCGCCCCAGTCTCCGTGCTACTCTGCACTGCCTGCCCTCGCGCCGCCCCCAGTCTCAGTGCTACTCTGCACTGCCTGCCCTCGCGCCGCCCCCAGTCTCAGTGCTACTCTGCACTGCCTGCCCTCGCGCCGCCCCCAGTCTCAGTGCTACTCTGCACTGCCTGCCCTCGCGCCGCCCCGTCTCAGTGCTACTCTGCACTGCCTGCCCTCGCGCCGCCCCATCTCAGTGCTACTCTGCACTGCCTGCCCTCGCGCCGCCCCCAGTCTCAGTGCTACTCTGCACTGCCTGCCCTCGCGCCGCCCCCAGTCTCAGTGCTACTCTGCACTGCCTGCCCTCGCGCCGCCCCCAGTCCCAGTGCTACTCTGCACTGCCTGCCCTCACGCCGCCCCCAGTCTCCGTGCTACTCTGCACTGCCTGCCCTCGCGCCCCCAGTCCCAGTACTACCGTGGCTGCCTCTTTACTGCAGCGTTACCTTCTATTTATTTCTCTGTAACGATCTGTTCTTGTAATTTCCAGCACTGTTTTTATTTAGACAATCCGATGCTTTGTTCAGGAGATATAAGCATTTGAAATTAAGTGGCTGGGGTGTTAAAATGAAGCTCTTCCCCCAGAGCTCAGTGCAGTTTAAAGGTTGCCGTGTTTATCTTCTAGGTATCGAGGTTCAGAAAATCATGATTTTTAACATCTTGCCCATGAGGCAAGATACTACAGTACTAACATTATATAAGTTAAACTTGTATATATGCTACCGGGGAGGAGGGTCACAGACCGGGGCAGCTGCCGGGCGCTCTAGGGCAGATGGAAAGAAACAGTCCATGCGATCAATATGGATCGGAAGGGGGAGAACAGGGGGAGTATATCCAAATGAAACGATATCCGAGGAGGTGGGGTAGGGAACGAATAGGACAATGTATGCCCTCTAAACCCACTGGTTGTGCCCTCTAGTGTCCTCCTCCCGCGTAGGAATAAAGTGCAGCAATCCTGGTGGAACGGTTATTACGGGTTAGGCAGTGGGGAAATCACCGCTCCAGGGGGAAGGAGGGGGCCTGCTTTAAACAGTACATCATTACATGGTACGTGTGCCTGGGCGGCCAACTCCAGTCCTCAAGAGCTGCCACCAACAGGTCAGGTATTCAGGATATCCCTGCTTCAGCACAGGTTGGTTCATTTGGAGGCTGAGTCGAAGGGACGGATTGAGCCACCTGTGCCAAAGTTGGGATATCCTGAAAACCTGACCTGTTGGTAGGACTGGCGTTGGCCAGCCCCTGTAATATAGGAAGTACTATGCACCTCTCTTCAAGAAGCCCCATTAAGATCAAAGTGCCAGTGTCTTTCTCCCCCTTCTGCAGTTGGCTTACTGCGGCTTATACCAAGCTGGTTTGGTATTGTCTCTGTACTTTACCAGTCCAGCACACAAATCCTCCCCTTCCAGCCATGTAGTGAGTCACCCTGATACCCTGATGTTAACCATTTTTCTGCAGTACTTCCCCTCCCTTCTCCTTATCTGACCCCTTCTTCCCTCTCCTGGAAAAACACTTTATTTTGTTATTCTGCCTCGTGACCCCCTGCCACTGTGTTTCCTCCACTCCTTGAGGTGTCCGATAGCAATGTCTCTTACTCGGCCACACATCACACTGCAGGCCTGTTTCACATCCCTTATTAGTGCTCAAGTCTCACATTGTTCTTCTGCTTTCGTTTTAACTTGTGCGTCCGAGGTAATGTGTGACACCTAACCTCCCCCTCCGTCTTCATTTCCTTTTAAGCTTCCTTTTGCTGATGAAGTCTTCAAATTGTGTGTGTGTGCGTGCGCGCAAGTTCTGGGTATATTGGGACATAGGGTCGCTATAGAAATCTTAGGGCCCCCCCCCCCCCTTGCTTCTGACGTCGGAGACTCTTGCTTCTGACGTCGGAGACTGCCTGTATCAGTATCAGTGAGGGATGCCCGCAGATGGAGTGAGCTGTGGCCTGAGGGCAAGAGGACCGGCAGGTGGGCAAAGAAGTTGGGGCCCCGGTTGACTGGCCCAACTTCCAATGCTGGCTGTTTCTCCCCCCCCCCCCCTCCCTGCAGCCACCCGGGCCCCGGGACATTCAAGAGCCAACACCAGAATTTGCACTAGGCTTTACTCACTGAGCCGCTCCTTCAGCCCCTGACTCATACTCCCCCCACAAGTATTACCCCTTTCTTTTGGCTACGGTGCAGATCTGATAACTCCCAATAATAATACACCATGAACACACAGGATCCAATGAGAATAAACACAGAAGGCACAAAGAAGGTTCTGCTCGATTGTCTTTATTGCCTCGCTGCATCTTGCCGTTTCAAGACCGGGATCCGATTTTATACAATCTTGTTGCTTCTTTTTTTCCTTGGATTTTTTTCAGGTTGCCTTTGGAGTTCGGGTGAGTGTTGGAAGATTCAGGCGTGACGGCAGGAACTGGCTTACATGGTCTCTGTCCATCTTAAGAGCGAGTGGCCCTGCGGCGGCGCCTAACTCCTGCTAAGAGGATTGAGGAAAATGTTAGCTCCCAGTGGAAATTTTAGCTGGATTAGTCTCCCTTACCTGTTTACATTTGGGTTCTTAAACATTACAAGTTACTTTATCATTATATTCCATAAACTAGATTATAGGAGTGGCCAACTGAAGTCCTCAAGGGCCAACCATCAACATGGCAGGTTTTAAGGATATCCCTCTGCTTCAGCACAGGTGGCTCAATCACAATGACTGAGCCACCAATTGAGCCACCTGTGCTGAAGCAAGGATAGCCCTAATACCAAGGCCTGTTGGTTGATCTGGCGTTGGCCACCACATGGACTATAGCATCAATGGTAGAGTATAATCTAATTAATATTACCTCTCCTCTTGACCGGCTTTCTCCTTCTATAGGTCTTTCGGCGGGGTCTTGCTGGAGTTCTTCTTCGTCGTCGTTTGATTGTCTTTCTACTTCTGCTCTTGCTTTGTTTTCTTCGGTAGGCCATGGTCTTTTGTTGTTATCTGCTTACAGTCAGGAGTAAGCCAGTAATGTCCTGGGGATACTCACCCCCAGGTTTTTATACCCTGTGGCAATTATGACACAGGGTGCCCCTCCCTCTCTGTTATCACCATGTATGGTCGTGGGTGTGGCAAGGGTGTGGCATTTCACCTCCCATTGCTGTTGTCCATATATGGACCGTTGAGTTAGATATGGCCTTGCTGCTGTAAACGGCAAATTATGCTCAGTCTAGTTTGTATGTTGAGGTTAAACGCTTTTCATAGCGCCCATTGTCCAACACACAATATGATTGGCAAATCTAATTTTAAAAACATTGATTATATACAGATGTCCTCTAAGAAGTCCAATCTACCCCATCGTGTGTGTGTTTGTGCGTGTGTTTTACATATATATATATCACACACACACACACACACACACACACTTCCCCCCCCCCCCCACCCCAATATATTATAGGCAAACATATACCTAATATTCTACCCATCATATAGGCAAACAAAGTGCTCTTGTGGTAAACAGGCCTCTCTGTTCCCCCTAGCACCCCCTTTCCCAAACTCGAGTGTAGAGCGATTTTAGCCATGAAAAGACAACAGAACCAAAATGAGCAGATCTTTTAAATGTAAACACAGTGCCAGGGATCCGATGGGAACATCTTCAGGACCCAACCAGGGAGCAACGTGTTAGTGCCCATGTAAGTGATATGGTATTTTGCTTTGAATGTAGTTTCACTGTAACTATGAGTTCCTTTTCAGTCAAATACATCCAATCACTGTGATATCATCTCGGGGTGATTTTAGTAGAGGCAAGGTAGGCTAGCATATTACAGTACAGTGAAGAGGAGAGGGAAACATTACAATTTGTCTTGAGATGGATCATTGATGCAGAATTAAGTTTATTTGTTTTCAGCCAACAGCTCTTCAGTAGATCACATATCATACATAGAAGGTTTTTTTTTTGTGGCATAACGTGGTTATTGTAACAGTTACAGATGGTGTGTCCCAAATAGCTTTTGTTCTATTTTCACCAGGACTCCGATAAAGCTTTAAAATATCCCTCCCCCCAATACGTATTAGACAATGAGATGACAATGCACACATCCCATTTAGGGAGACAGTCTCCAGTAGGGTAGGGGGGTGTTAGATGTAAGGTGTCCCCAGATTGCAATGTTTATTATGAGTTTGAATGATTCCATTACTCTTTTTCTCGCACTAGATTACACGGTTCGGAGGATGTGACAATTCAGAGAACGGTTTCTTCTGCGCAGGCATGAAAGCGGCACTTTCTATGAGACGTCCAACAAAATCTAAGAAATCCCAAACGCCTGCTAAATACGAGTAAATAAGAACCCTTGGGAACATGCGGTGTGTGTTCATTCTTCTTTCATGTAGTCAGAGGGGCACATGATTTTGCAATTCTTGTAGGACCAGGATTATTATACCTGTCCCATGAAGGTTGCATATTTATCACAAATACAGGGAATGGGCGAAGACAAAATGATATGGCAGGGTCATTACCTGATTATAGGGCAAGTGAACGTATGCAGGGCTATCGGGGTTAAGTGGTAGAAGGTCTAGGTGAAATGTGAAATAAAGTAAGGGGTGTCTATACTGAAGCAGAACTCAATACAGGCAACACAACATATCTAATCTAAAAGGGGTAAAGGTAATGAAATGCTACTTTCTCCAAGGTTGACTTCCCAAGAAAGATCCCCTGTATGGCAGGCACAAATAGGAAACCCCTGAGTTGAGGGAAGGATCTGTTGGGTATACAGCCTTGGAAAATGCAACGCCAGCAGTACAACCAACTTCACACTGATGAGACCCATTAAGGTTGAAACGTGTCTGTGAATGGTTTCTCTGGCTATGCATCTGATTCCCATGCTGTGCTTAAAAGCTGTGTTAACAGCGAGCATTAGCTTATAAGGGTTCCATGTAAAATGGATTTCAGGCAAAAGGTGACACATTGTATGCTCCTTTGCATGTCATTTCCCAGAATCCCTTGCTGCAGTGGAAGCACTGTATGCTAGGTGATAATGGTGAAAGGCAGGGTTGCAGACCTGTCTAAGACATGTGAATGTTCTCACAAGTGATATATGTATGTAAAGGATAGGGGTATATACATTATCTTTGAAGTGAATTGATCAATTTGTCCTTTATCATAAACAGTAACACCACACTCATTCTCCTTAAATAGTTCCCCAAGTGGGGGGAAAATAAAAAAAAATGTGCCAGAGCGAAAATAGCATGGTCCAATTGGCTAGCTGCTTGAAAATAGCATGGTCCAATTGGCTAGCTGCTTGAAAATAGCATGGTCCAATTGGCTAGCTGCTTGAAAATAGCATGGTCCAATTGGCTAGCTGCTTGGAAATAGCATGGTCCAATTGGCTAGCTGCTTGAAAATAGCATGGTCCAATTGGCTAGCTGCTTGAATGTGGCCGTATCTAACTCTCTTGCCCATATATAGCAGTGGGACTTCATAATGTCTTGTCATAATGGCCACATGGTATAAAAACCTGGGGCTGAGTGTGTGTCCCCCCCCGGACATTACTGGCGTGCTCCTGAGTGTGAGCAGATAACAAGAGACCATGCCCTACCGGAAAAGATCAACCAGGAGCAGAAGTTTAAATAGCTCTGAACGAAAATATCAACTAAAAAAGCCCCCCACCCCACCAAAGCGCAGGGGATCTAGAAAGAATAGTAACGGCAGGAGCCGAGGTAATATTCATTAGATTACACTCTTACCATCGATGCTATAGTATAGTCTGTCTTATTATTAAACTAGAACATGTCAAAACTACAGTATTTCTATATGGACTTAAAAGTCCTAACATGTCACTTAGTCATAAAGTGTAACTTTGCAATGTTTAAGTACCCAAGTGTAAACAGGTAAGGGACACTAATCCAGCGAATGTTTCCACTTGGAGCTAACATCTTCCCCAATGCTTTTAGGAAGGAAGTTGCGCAGATCTGTTGGCCGAAGACGGACCATATGAGCCAGTTCCTGCTGTGACGCCTGGATCTTCCAACTCTAATCCTCACCTGAACTCCAAAGGCAACCTGAAAAGCAAGGACAAAACAAGATGGCATAAAATCTTATCCCGGTCTTGGACATATGAATGGCAAATAAAGACAGTCGTGCAGAACCTTCTTGCTCTTTCTGAGCTTGTCATTGGATCTGGTGCTTTTATGGTGTTTTGGAGTTATGAGATCTGCACTGTAGCCAAGTAATAGTTGCGGGTGCTGAACTCTTGCTGTGCATGCAATGTCTTGTATAACCCTGCTCATAACTTGTATAACCTTGTCATAACTCTGTGCCCAGGACAGACGTGAAAACTAGAGGTAACGCTCAATGTATTACTTCCTGGTAACACATTTTATAAATAAATAGTCGGGCTGAAGCAGTGAGTAAAGCCTGGTGCAAATCCTAGTGTCGGCTCCTTGTGCAAGAAAACTCGAATTTCCATACAAGAACAAAAGATTATTATGCAATTGGAAGAGTCGCTCGTCCATCTACGTGCATCCACGTGTTTAGGCCTTGTAGGAGGGGTTAATTCCTCCCGCTAACCCACCCAGTAGCTTACTGATCTGCAATACAAGCACTAGAGCTGCTGCTCTCTACTGTAATAGAATCCTCAAGGGAGTCTGCTAAGTAATTAACTTATATCTAGCAGATACCTCTAAATATGTTTGTACTTTCTTATTATAAAGTAGGGTCCCAAGAGGGTCTAAACGTCATCAGTATTGTGAGTGCAATCCCAATATATAAAGAGATCCCCTGAATGGGTGAATACAATACTGATGAGCAAACAGACTTGTACCTAGGAAAAATGAGAAGGTGGTCACGGAGTTACATAGTACCATATATATATATATATATATATATATATATATATATATATATATATATATATATATATATATATATATATATATATAGGCAGCTGGTATGTCATCACACCCCAACTTCCACAAACAAAGAAAAATAACACCCCAAATATGTTATATGAATTGAATATATAATAGGGAAACACTGAATAAACATCTGCATGTCATTTCGGATTTACCCAAGATTTGTGGATTTAATAATGCTATGGATTAATAATTATCTCTATTACATAAAACTCACACAGGTGTTAGTTAAATGGTATTAGAACCATTAAATGAATGGCGGCCAACTCCAATCCCTAAGGGGGGCCACCAACAGGTCAGGTTTTATGGATAACCCTGCTTCAGCAGGTTCACACACTCCCCCCCCCCCCCCCCAAATATATTATAGGCAAACATATACCTAATATTCTACCCATCATATAGGCAAACAAAGTGCTCTTGTGGTAAACAGGTTCCCCCCAGCACCCTCTTCCCCAACACGAGTGTAGAGCGATTTTAGCCATGAAAAGACAACAGAACCAAAATGAGCAGATCTTTTAAATGTAAACACAGTGCCAGGGATCCGATGGGAACATCTTCAGGACCCAACCGGGGAGCAACGTGTTAGTGCCCTTGTAAGTGATATGGTATTTTGCTTTGAATGTAGTTTCACTGTAACTATGAGTTTCTTTTCAGTCAAATACATCCAATCACTGTGATATCATCTCGGGGTGATTTTAGTAGAGGCAAGGTAGGCTAGCATATTACAGTACAGTGAAGAGGAGAGGGAAACATTACAATTTGTCTTGAGATGGATCATGTTATTTGTTTTCAGCCAACAGCTCTTCAGTAGATCACATATCATACATAGAAGGTTTTTTTTTGTGGCATAACGTGGTTATTGTAACAGTTACAGATGGTGTGTCCCAAATAGCTTTTGTTCTATTTTCACCAGGACTCCGATAAAGCTTTAAAATATCCCTCCCCCCAATATGTATTAGACAATGAGATGACAATGCACACATCCCATTTAGGGAGACAGTCTCCAGTAGGGTAGGGGGGTGTTAGATGTAAGGTGTCCCCAGATTGCAATGTTTATTATGAGTTTGAATGATTCCATTACTCTTTTTCTCGCACTAGATTACACGGTTCGGAGGATGTGACAATTCGGAGAACGGTTTCTTCTGCGCAGGCATGAAAGCGGCACTTTCTACGAGACGTCCAACAAAATCTAAGAAATCCCAAACGCCTGCTAAATACGAGTAAATAAGAACCCTTGGGAACATGCGGTGTGTGTTCATTCTTCTTTCATGTAGTCTGAGGGGCACATGATTTTGCAATTCTTGTAGGACCAGGATTATTATACCTGTCCCATGAAGGTTGCATATTTATCACAAATACAGGGAATGGGCGAAGACAAAATGAAATGGCAGGGTCATTACCTGATTATAGGGCAAGTGAACGTATGCAGGGCTATCGGGGTTAAGTGGTAGAAGGTCTAGGTGAAAGGTGAAATAAAGTAACGGGTGTCACAAATAGGAAACCCCTGAGTTGAGGGAAGGATCTGTTGGGTATACAGCCTTGGAAAATGCAACGCCAGCAGTACAACCAACTTCACACTGATGAGACCCATTAAGGTTGAAACGTGTCTGTGAATGGTTTCTCTGTGCATCTGATTCCCATGCTGTGCTTAAAAGCTGTGTTAACAGCGAGCATTAGCTTATAAGGGTTCCATGTAAAATGGATTTCAGACAAAAGGTGACATTGTGTGCTCATTTGCATGTCATTTCCCAGAATCCCTTGCTGCAGTGGAAGCACTGTATGCTAGATGATAATGGTGAAAGGCAGGGTTGCAGATCTGTCTAAGACATGTGAATGTTCTCACAAGTGATATATGTATGTAAAGGATAGGGGTATATACATTATCTTTGAAGTGAATTGATCAATTTGTCCTTTATCATAAACAGTAACACCACACTCATTCTCCTTAAATAGTTCCCCAAGTGGGGGGATAATAAAAAAAAATGTGCCAGAGCGAAAATAGCATGGTCCAATTGGCTAGCTGCTTGAAAATAGCATGGTCCAATTGGCTAGCTGCTTGAAAATAGCATGGTCCAATTGGCTAGCTGCTTGAAAATAGCATGGTCCAATTGGCTAGCTGCTTGAAAATAGCATGGTCCAATTGGCTAGCTGCTTGAAAATAGCATGGTCCAATTGGCTAGCTGCTTGAAAATAGCATGGTCCAATTGGCTAGCTGCTTGAAAATAGCATGGTCCAATTGGCTAGCTGCTTGAAAATAGCATGGTCCAATTGGCTAGCTGCTTGAATGTGGCCGTATCTAACTCTCTTGCCCATATATAGCAGTGGGACTTCATAATGTCTTGTCATAATGGCCACATAGTATAAAAACCTGGGGCTGCGTGTGTCCCCCCCGGACATTACTGGCGTGCTCCTGAGTGTGAGCAGATAACAAGAGACCATGGCCTACCGGAAAAGATCAACCAGGAGCAGAAGTTTAAATAGCTCTGAGCGAAAACATAAAGTAAAAAGGCCCCCCTCCCCACGAAGACGCAGGGGATCTGTAATGAAAATTCACGGCAGGAGCCGAGGTAATATTCATTAGATTACACTCTTACCATCGATGCTATAGTATAGTCTGTCTTATTATTAAACTAGAACATGCCAAAATTACAGTATTTCTATATGGACTTAAAAGTCGTAACATGTCACTTAGTCAAAGTGTAACTTTGCAATGTTTAAGTACCCAAGTGTAAACAGGTAAGGGACACTAATCCAGCGAATGTTTCCACTTGGAGCTAACATCTTCCCCAATGCTTTTAGGAAGGAAGATACGCAGAGTGAATAGCCGAAGACGGACCATATGAGCCAGTTCCTGCTGTGACGCCTGGATCTTCCAACACTAATCCTCACCTGAACTCCAAAGGCAACCTGAAAAGCAAGGACAAAACAAGATGGCATAAAATCTTATCCCGGTCTTGGAAATATACATGGCAAATAAAGACAGTCGTGCAGAACCGTTTTGTTCCTTCTGAGCTTGTCATTGGATCTGGTGCTTTTATGGTGTTTTGGAGTTATGAGATCTGCACCGTAGCCAAGTAATAGTTGCGGGTGCTGAACTCTTGCTGTGCATGCAATGTCTTGTATATAATAATGGTAACCCTGCTCACTTGATGTTACCATGTATTTGTCATAACTCTGTGCCCAGGACAGACGTGAAAACTAGAGGTAACGCTCAATGTATTATTCCTGGTAAGTCAGTGAGTAAAGCCTGGTGCAATTCCTAGTTGTCGGCTCCAAAAAAATAAGATTGTAATCTCTTCGGGTCAGGGACTCTATCTGTTAAAATGTGCAAGAAAAAACTACTATACAAGAAAACACATTTCCATACAAACATTGTTATGCAATTGGAAGAGTCACACGTATATGTAGTATACACAAGTTGGACTTCTTCACCGTGTTTGGATCCTGTGAGGACCCTTTTCACGGCCTCACAGAAGGACCCAAATATTGGAAAATAAACCCAGCTACATAGACCACCAGGTCCGGCCAACCAAGAGCTACCACCCAGTCAGTTTATCAGGATATCCCTGCTTCAGCACAGGTGTCTGTCATTATGACCACCACTGTGCAGCAGGGTGCATAAAACCTGACCTGTTGGTGAACCTTGGGAACAGGAGTTGGCCGGACCTGGTGGTCTATGTAGCTGGGTTTATTTTCCAATATTTGGGTCCTTCTGTGAGGCCGTGAAAAGGATCCTCACAGGATCCAAACACGGTGAAGAAGTCCAACTTGTGTATACTACATATACGTGTGACTCTTCCAATTGCATATGACCACCACTGTGCAGCAGGGATATGCATAAAACCTCACCTGTTGGTGAACCTTGGGAACGAGTTGGCATAGACGGATTGCTACTCATTTTCAAGGGCAGGTGAAGAAGTCCAACTTGTGTATACTACATATACGTGTGACTCTTCCAATTGCATATGACCACCACTGTGCAGCAGGGATATGCATAAAACCTCACCTGTTGGTGAACCTTGGGAACGAGTTGGCATAGACGGATTGCTACTCATTTTCAAGGGCAAGTGCCTGCAAGAGTCTGTTTAAGGCTTGTAGGAGGGGTTAATTTAATTCCTCCTGCTACCCCACCCAGTAGTCTACACACCTACCCCAAGGCAACTATGAAGGTGTTAATTGGCCCATGGTGGGTGTTTAGGCCTACTGGGTGGGGTAGCGGGAGGAATTAACCCCTTCATTACCTTAGCGGTAGGAATAATATACATAATTTAGGATTTACCTACACCCGAGAAGCCTAAGGGGTGTAGAACTTATTGACACCAGGGGCACAACCTACTATGTAACTAACACTAATGAATGTGTCTCCGTGATTATAGTACACCCGGACTGTCGTGCCAAATGGCGTCTTAAAGCAATAGTTCAAGCAGTATCCTGTTGTGTGGTTTTATTTTTTAATAAAGCAGTTCTTGTAGCATACTTGTAGCAAAAAATGGTTTTAAATGTCTCTAATGTAGGAAGCCTTTCCAAAGTGACAGCCCCTTCTGATTGGCTCTAAGACCCCGCCCTCTTTATCAGCGCACCAATTGTATCTAGTAACTGCCCAGTCAATCATATTCCAGGAACTTCATTGCCCACAATGCTGTGCAAGAACTGAATTAAATAACCCAGAACAGATCGATCTGCGTTTAGCTAATCACTTGTCAGTGTGCTGATTGTAATCTACGGGGCAAGGGACTTATTAATACAGTCTTATGTTTTTGAGGCGTGAGGCGCTGAGCCGCTGCTTCAGCCCCTCACTACTCACTGTTAAGACATAAGTTCTTGCATCATGCAGCTCTTTGGGCTGCAGATCTCATAACTCCAATAATATATACCATGAAAACACCGGCTTCGATAAGAATAAGCTCAGAAGGAACAAAGGTTCTGCTCGATTGTCTTTATTTGCCATACATATGTCCTGCTGTATCTTGCGGTTTCAAGACCGGGATCAGATTTTATGCCATCTTGTTGTATCCTTGATTTTCAGGTTGCCTTTGGAGTTCAGGTGATCGTGTTGGAAGATCCAGACGTGACAGCAGGATCTGGCTCACAGGCTCTACCTGCGTCTCCTGTAGTAGTAATTGCCACCACGCTTGCCTCCTGTTAAGAGCATTGAGAGGAAGATGTTAACTCCCAGTGGAAACCTTCGCTGAATTAGTATGTATGTCTTTATTTATATAGCGCCATTAATGTACATAAGGGATTAGTCTCCCTTACCTGTTTACATTTGGGTACTTAAACATTACTAGTTACTCTATGACCAAGAGACATTTTAGGACTTAAGTACATAGAAATACTGTAGCTTTGATATGGTCTAGTTTTCCTCCGCAGGTTAAGACAGAGTACATATAGCACCAATGGTTAGAGTATAATATCTCATGAATATTACCCCTGATCCTGCGAGGACTTCTCTTCCTAGTTCCCCTGCGCCTCCTTCGTTGTTTCGGTGACTTTGATTTTCTTCGTGCCGATCTACTTGCACTTCTGCTCCTACTCCTCCTGCTTTTTCGTTTTCGGTAGGCCATGGTATTTTGTTAACTGCTAGGGGCAGGCGAAGGTCAGTTATGTCCTGGGGAGACTCACCCCCAGGTTTTTATACCATGTGGCCATTATGACACCGGATGCACCTCTCTCTCTGTTGGCGCCATGTATGGTTAAGCAGGTGTGGCATCACCTCCCATTGCTGTTGTCCATATATGGGCAATAGAGTTAGATATGATCACATTCACGATGACGTCGCCTCCCAAGCAGCTAGCCAATTGGACCATTTTTGCTCTGGTACCATTTTTTGTTTGTTGGGGAACTATTTAAGGGAATGAGTGGTGTGTCACTGTTTTTAATAAAGGTCCTAATAAGAACCAAAACATAGGACAAATTGATACATTTGCTTCAAAGATAATATATCTACCCCATCCTTATATAAATATATATACACACACACTTATCACTGGTATGTGTGCATTGTAGTACATATCAAAATCTATATCAAACAGATTCTGCCATACACAGGGGTTCTTTTTTGGGAAGTCAACCTTGGAGAAAGTAACATTTCCATACCTTTACCCCTTTTAGATTAGATATGTTGTGTTGTCTGTATTGCGTTCTGCTTCAGTATAGACACCCCTTACTTTATTTCACCCTTCACCTAGAGCTTCTACCACTTAACCCCAATAGCCCTGCATACGTTCACTTGCCCTACAATCAGGTAATGACCCTGCCATATAATTTGTGGAATAAATACGCAACCTTCATGGGAACGGTATAATAATCCTGGTCCTACAAAAATGGCAAAATCATGTGCCCCTCAGACTAAATTAAATAAGAATGAACACACACCGCATGTTCCCAAGGGTTCTTATTTACTCGTATTTAGCAGGCGTTTCGTATACATATTGGTGGGATGGATATTTTAAAGCTTTATTGGAGTCTTGGTGAAAATGGACCAAAAGCTATTTGGGACACAACATCTGTAACTGTTACAATAACCACGTTATGCCACAAAAAAAAGCCTATGTATGATATGTGATCTGTTGAAGAGCTTGTTGGCTGAAACACAAACCATCTCAACACAAATTCCAATGTTTTTTGCTCACCTTAAATGTAATATGCTGCATTCTATAGAGCAATACTGAGTCTGAGAGTATGTCTTGCTGTCTAAAGCTTATACTAACTCAAACTAACTGTTAACCATAATTGAAACCCTCCTGCGTTTAAATCGGCTGATGACCCAACTGCTTGGTAACTATTTCTAGAACAGTACTAGCATAAATGATTGTACTTTGGTGAAGGACTCTTCTGTTGGTTACTTAGAAGGCAACGGGTTGGACACAAAGCACATAAGGGAACATCTATACACTGTGACTCCTTAGAGTTCTATGCCTTATAAACATGGGTGGGCTGTGCCCCCGAAACGTTACTTTTTTCTGCCTTCTGTTATGAAGTAAACCTCCGCATTTCTGCAGCTATTACTTGTGTGCCTCTACCACTTGTTCCTTACCATTTATATGCCTCTTTGGGACATTGGGACCTGTGATGGGCTACTTTGCACCAAGGTTTATTCTTTCTCTGTAGTACTATTTAGGCAGTAGGAGTGCCTCTGAATATTTGTATATTATGTCCCATACAAATGGGAAGCATTGGTACAGCAACATGCTCAGTATTATCATATGATGAAGCATGGTCCTTTTTATGGGGGAGGGAGTTAGGAATTTCCCACTGAACGTAAAATGTATATTTTCATGTACTTTAATTAACTGAAAGCACGGCACTGCTTTCTCTTGAGATTTGCAAAGGAAAACTACCTTGCCTCTACTAAAATCACCCCGAGATGATATCACAGTGATTGGATGTATTTGACTGAAAAGAAACTCATAGTTACAGTGAATCTACATTCAAAGCAAAATACCATATCACTTACAAGGGTACTAACACGTTGCTCCCCGGTTGGGTTCTGAAGATGTTCCCATCGGATCCCTGGCACTGTGTTTACATTTAAAAGATCTGCTCATTTTGGTTCTGTTGTCTTTTCATGGCTAAAATCGCTCTACACTCGAGAGTTGGGGAAAGGGGGAAAGCCTGGTTACAAGAGTACTTTGTTTGCCTATATGATGGGTAGAAGATTGGGTATATGTTTGACTATATAATGAGTACAAGATTGGGTATGTTTGCCCATAATATATTGGTATATATGATGGGTTGATTGGGTATGTTTGCATATATGATGGGTAGAAGATTGGGTATAGGTTTGCCTATAATATATTGGTATATACCCATATATATGATAGGTAGATTGGACTTCTTAGAGGACATCTGTATATTTGAACATTAGCAATTAGCCTTCAGTCAATAAATCTATGTTTTTAAAACATAGATTAACCAATCATATTGTGTGTTGGACAATGGGCGCTATGAAAAGCGTTTAACCTCAACATACAAACTAGACTGAGCATAATTTGCAGTTCGCAGCAAGGCCATATCTAACTCAACGGTCCATACATGGACAACAGCAATGGGAGGCGAGATGCCACACCCTTGCCACACCCACTTGACCATAGACGGTGCCAACAAAGAGGGAGGGGCATCCTGTGTCATAATTTCCACAGGGTATAAAAACCTGGGGGTGAGTATCCCCAGGACATTACTGGCCTGCTCCTGACTAAGCAGATAACAACAAGAAACCATGGCCTACCGAAGAACACGAAACAAGATCAGAAAGACAAACAGACGAAAAAGGACAATAAGACCCCGGCGAAAGAGCTATACTAAGAGAAGTCATGGCAGGAGAAGAGGTAATATTAATTACATTATACTCTACCATTCATGCTATATATAGTCCAGGGGTGGCAAACTCCACCAAGATACCATTCATGCTATATATAGTCCAGGGGTGGCAAACTCCACCAAGAGCAACCAACAGGCCAAGTATTACAGACATCCCTGCTTCAGCACAGGTGTCTCAATCAGTGGCTCAGTCATTTTGATTGAGCCACCTGTGCTGAAGCAGGGATATTCTTAAAATCTGACCTGCTGGTGGCCCTTGAGGACTTCAGTTGGCCACTCCTATAATCTGTCTTGACCCGAGGAGAAAAACTAGAACATGTCACAGCTACAGAATCTTTCTGTGGACTGAAGTCTTAACGTCTCATTCTAGTTTATGCAATATAATGTTATAAAGTAACTTGTAATGTTTATTAAGAACCCAAATGTAAACGGCTAAGTGAAACTAATCCAGCTGATATTTCCACTGGGAGCTAACATCTTCCTCAATGCTCTTCCGCAGGACAGAGGCTCAGTGCTGAGAACTTTTCCGACGGACAATAATAGACCATGTGAGCCAGTTCCTGCTGTCACATCTGGATCTTCCAACACTACGTTCACCTCCAAAGGCAACCTGAGAAATCAAGGAAAAAGCAACAAGATTACATAAAATCTGACCCTGGTGTTGAAACAGCAAGATATACAGCAGGGCAATATATGGCAAATAAAGACCATCGAGCAGAACCTTTGTTGTTCCTTTTGTGCTTATTCTCATTGGAAGCAAAGAGAGAACAGAATCCCTCAATAGTAATGCACTCTATCTATACTTTAAAATAAATACATTTAGTATCATTCAAAAAGCAACACGATTTTTAAATACGATTATAAAATACACACTTATAATAAAACCAGGTTGAGATACGAATGGGTATGCAGAATGGTCAGATACCCAGTCATTTCAACCTACTATCAGAATACTGTAACACCAGAATGAATCTGTCTCGGTGATATAATATATAATACACGGGCTGTCGTGCCAAATGCGTCTTAACCTCAGAAATGCCAAAGTAGATTGAAATGATTGGCAGACCTGAGAGCAGAACTGTAAGTCAGTGTGCAACGCTGTCTGGTTGAGCAGTAAAGGAATAACCTGATATATGGGTTGTTGAACTAAATAGATATAAATATATCAAATACCTAAGCTATCACATAGATACACCAGATTGTAACTTGCTTTGGATACTCTTGACACATGGTGAATGAACAGTGTAGCAAGTTCGGAAAGTATCAACTTATGGTATCGTGAGCATACTCATCTGTAATAAAAAGTACAAGAGCTGCTGGCCCAGTTCAAAAAAAGACCTTAAGTCGATCCTTGATATATTTATATCAACAACAACAACAAAGTCCTGTCAAAAAATATGATCAACTCCTCACTCATGACATCACGTTGGCCATATTTTACAGCTTACCAAAAATTCATAAGGGCACTTCCCACCACCAGGACGCCCTATTGTCTCTGGGATAGCCAATCTTACATAAGTAAGGCCTTTTGTCACCACGCTACCTTCCTATTTACGTGACACAAAAGATGTCATTAACAGGTTGAATGATGTCACTATAGATGATGGAAGCCTGCTCATAAGCCTTGATGTAGAGGCACTATTATACTTCAATAATATACACCGCCGTGGGCATTGAGGCAGTTGCATATTTTCTCATCTTATGCCAACCTTTTATCTTAGGTGGTGGGTGGCAGAGAGAGTTTTCCAAGAAAGTAATTGTATATATACCTCGCACATCTCCTGTGGGCGAGGTATATTGATGATATCCTCATGCTATACTTTGTGCCTGCCTCTCTATGCTAGGGAAAGGGAATCACGCTACAATACCTACCTTCTATGTAATCTAGTTTAAGAGGCTAAAACTTGATACTGTGATCCATTGTGACACCGTGCCTCGGAGAGCTACACCACTATACGTGTGCAGATAGAAGTGAGAATTATACTCTAAGAATCTAAATACCTTCCACTAGCTCTAATAGCCTTGTTTACGAGACGGTAACCTATTGAGACGCCGCTCCTCATATGCTAATCTTTTGGTGCTATTGAGCGTCGTCACCGGTCGAGATTTGGCACAGTGTTTGCACAGGGGATACTTTATTATATATAAAAAAGGGGGATTACGATTCCCCAGAAACCTCCCTGGATCACGGGATACCATAACCTTAGCGTGGTGACTATAGATTGGTTACCCCGTCTGTTAAATACCAAGGGGAATACTTAAATATATAAGGGGATCACGATTCCTCACAATTCTCTTTGATTACAGGATACCATAACCTTATAGTGGTGACTGTATATCTGTATATTTTTGGCAGACTCTTTTTCATATTGTCTTGGAGTTTTTCCAATACTATTTAATTTGTGTGATATTTGGGCTTCATTTTGGGGAGGCCTTGTTTTGGGATATTGTACCTGCCGTTTCTATATAATGTAATTTGACTAACTTTTTTTAAATCTGTTTTTGTGTGCACCACTACCCTTGTTGAGACCACTTAAAGCAGAATACCAGTACACAGAGTCATCACATTATATGACATTACATAGGTCATTATGATCTGGCTATTAAGCATGAACTGATGAACTCTGTACAAGCTTCACTGAGTATCTATTTCTTGTTTAATTGGCTTGTGTAGGTACGACGTTAGTTCAGGGGTGACCATAGTCCTCAAGGGCCACCAACAGGTCAGGTTTTCAGGATATCCCTGCTTCAGCACAGGTGGCTCACTGAATCAGTGGCTCCGTCAGAATGACTGTCCAAGCTCAGAATGACCTGTGATTGAGCCACTGATTGAGCCACTGAGTATAGAACCTGGCGACTGTTAGTGCCTCCCGTCAGAAGTCATCTGCTCCTAGACTGGTAACATCAAGAACATGGCCCATAGACGTAGTAGGAGCCGACGGTCCATGGCACAGGAGACCGGCAGCACACCGAAAGCGTCAAGAGCCATCGAAGGACACCATGGCTGAAGAAAAGGTACCAATCTATTTAATACCATTATCTCTTACCAATGCCAACATAATCTTGTAGGCGTTGGGTGTAAATAGTAGCAATTTCGCAAGCCTTCTGGCCAAAAAAGTATATTTTTCCCAAGGCCCCTTGTTGATTTGTTAATATACTATTGAGCTCTGGCTAATTTTCACACCTCATGTCTAATGCTCAAACATCGAAGTCCACACATCCATTCAAATTAGATTTCCGTGTTAACCTCCAAATATGACTTGTCTTTGGAAGTTGACATGAATAGAAAGATAAAAGCTGTGATGATTATAACCCAGAGAATGAGCTCTGCCCAGCTCTTGCTTATGGTATAAACCAGTGGTTTTCTCATTGTTCTCACTAGGACGTAGGCGCATGCGCCATTACTATTACTGCAGAGTGTTGGGATCCACCTTGACAGCCTGACCCCTGCTGCCACGCTGCTCGCTGGGCTTTGAGCTTTGACACTGTGCCGCTACGGCTGTTGAGCACCAATGGAAACCCGAAAACTTAAAGAACTTGGAATTAAACCCCAAAATGAAAAGAAGGCACGCATCCCTGCCTGATCTTCAGATGAAACCCCCCAAAAAAAGCAGCGGGCACCCACTACTAATTTCAGCTCCAGAGACCCCTGCTTCAAATATATATATATATATATATATATATATATATATATATATATATATATATATATATACACACACCACTTGGATTGCCTCTTTAAAAGTGACAATTTCCCACGCTTTCAATTTTTGCAATTGATAAGGAGAATAAGACGGGGGTGTTGCGATGAATGGATTTGTTGGTTAATGTGCCACAGCCAGCTTGGGTGTGTTAAATACAGAGGGGTTAAAACTGCAGTTCAAGCTGCCGATTCCCCCCCCCCCCCTTCAATTTGTGCATCAATAAAATCTACACACTGACAAGTGATTAGCTAAGTTGCTGATAAATCCCTTCTCCTGTAATTGATCGCTTTGCTCAGGGTTATTTAATTCAGTTATTGCTGCAAAACAATACCCACGATGCAAAGTTCTGTGCGGAAGATCATGTGACCAGGCAGTTACTAGATACAATTGGTGCACTGCTAGAGAGAGGCCCAGGGCTCAAGAGCCAGAGCCGGGCTCAGAAGAGGAAGGGGATGTGACTTTGTAAATGTGACAAAAAAATCCTTGTAACATTAGAATACATTAAAAATGTCTTTAAAAATTGTATAAAAAACAAAAATGCTACAAGTATTTTATTGTAGAATAGAACTGATTTATTAAAAAGAAAACCCCACATGTAGGATATTGCTTGCACTGCAGCTTTTGCATTGAAGGCTGTAGCCTGCTTGGAACACTGCCTGGCTCACCCTGAAAGTATCAGGCTGCACGACTGACTATGAATAGCTATTCTAATAATATTGTGGTTCGGTAATAAGAGCCTCACAACTGGGGCTCCTGCAGTCAACACTTTCTCTCACACTCCTGGGTCAGAGCTGTTGCGTCTCACTCAAGAAGAGTGAATCTAACTCAGTGGGATTCAGTGTTACTCATTTTCACCTTGGGAAGTGTAAGAGGCTTATGCTAGTAGCTCTGACGTTGTCATTGGCAAACCACACGGTTTGGCGTGTACACAAGTAACACAATGAAATGTGAGGGAAAAAAAACCCTAGTCTCTATTGTAAACCGCTTCTTCTAAACCACGTCTACAAAAGTGACCAACAACACGGGTTGTACGCGCTTTGGAAGTGGAATGACTCGAGGTTGGTGCTATTTCCGTTCCCAGTCTGACTGATGGGTTTTGCTCGCTCAGCCAAACACATATTTCCGGCTCTGGATGTAACGCGCGATACCAATCTCGCCCACCTTTAGGTGGTGTTAAAAAAAATTATGAGTTTTTAGAAGCGGTTTGCATAACAAAGCTGCTGGAATAGCGTTTGTGGGCAAAAAAAATGCGAGTTTGAGGCTTTTTTTTTGGACAAACTGATTGGGTCGTTAGAGATAGAGTGGACCCGCTTCTATAAAAGCTGTTTATAAGCAATTTGGACAAGCGATAAGGGCTTACAGAATAGCAAATACTGCCAATCTGCTTCTAAAGTGCACTACCAGAATAGAACCCTATTAATATAATATATTAATAATAATATTATGTATTATGTTATATATTATTATTATTATGATATTATAAGATAATATAATAGACTGCCATTCTGAATATTTCCATTCAAATGTCATGTTTTTATCCACAACCCTTAACTTCTGTGCTGCCAGCTATGGGTGGAGAGTTACATTTGGAGAAGTATTGATGAGTTTCACGTAATCCATCCTTACAAATAAAAGAACACAATTGGGAATTGCTGTGCTCGGATTCTACCTTGGTGAACAGCATTTAAAAGAGGATTAGACGTGGCAACAGCATTCGTATAAACAGCACGTAGATGATCAACTTTTTGGTGCCAAAATGATACCCTGGCCACTGAATAGTGATTTGTATACATTCTGCAATCTCGGGGCTAGACATTTTGATAACCCCATACTAATAGCAGGTCTGGGGGTCTGTAGGGTAAACTGGTGAATCCTGTGGGATACCATTCAACACAGAGCATGTACAAAACAGCAATGTTCTGGGCATGGGGAAGTTGTGCTTTTTTGGTAATTGTATGCTTTATTTTCTCCATGAAGAAGCGTTCTAAGGCATACACCGATATACATACAAACTCTATCATTACACAGTGGTGTGTTTATTTATAGTGGGGGCAGCAGGTAAAGAGAACATGTGAGATGCTGCTTTAATCAGCTGTATGAAAAAAAAAGACCATGAAATAAATATGTTAATGTGTTCTCGATGTTTGGGGAAATGCCCTGTTTATTCTAGTGCAGGGGTGGCCAACAGGTCCGGCCTTCGGGGATATCCCTGCTTCAGCACAGGTAGCTCAGTCAACAACTGAGCCACTGATTGAGCCACCTGTGCTGAAGCAGGGATATCGCTAATACCTGGTTTGTTGGTGGTCCTTGAGAACGGGAGTTGGCCACCGCTGTTCAGCACAGGTGGCTGGTTCCTTCAATCAGTGGCTCAATCATGAATGATTTCAGTGCAACATATTTGCATCAGTGAGAGCCTGCACTTTCCCCCCCCCCCCCCCCCTCCCTTGTTACAGGAAATGAAGACACCAGGTAAAGCAAGCAGGAGGAGCTTCTGGGGTTCTGGAATGCTAGAAGAAGCAAGAGTACAAGGTATCAGCACTTTTTATAGCTGGACAGCCTTCGGTCTCCATTCCCGTCTTGTGGGAACTGGGCCACACATTACACACACGGACAACCAAAAAAATACTCCAAACCCAAAACAACATTGTATAGAATTTTAAAAGAGTAACAGCTCTATAAACAATTCATTTCCACATGTTCGTAGTTGACCTCTAGTAAAGTCGACTGCTTCACTATGCTGTTTGTGAAGTCACCAAGGACTTCTGACAAACTGTAGGGTCATCAGTCTTCCCAACTTTGTATGTATGATACATCCGATATAGACACACCATGAGTATTCACTCGTGGATGCTGGTTATATGAGGGATCTGCTACATACCATTACCTAGATGGGCTCAACCAACCTACACATGTAGCAATATTAGACGCAGGGTAAGCACCTCATCTTAATTACTGTAGACCGGTTCAAACAGTCCTGATTTTACAGCTCTCATTCCATATGCATCTTAACTCTATTGCTTAAAGAGAAAATGGGTTGCAAGGTGCGGTGTGAAACCAGGACTAGCTTAACCTGCCCCCTGAAATTAGAATTGGGTCATCCAGTGTTGTCCACGGACTCCAGTTCTCCAGAATTTGCTCCGGCCAGCAGAGATTTAGAGAGATGAAAAATGTTCAGTGGAGATTAAAATCCAACCGTTACTTAGGCTTCCCTAGTATTATGTTGTATATTCCCCGCTATATCCAGGGGGGCCTTTTAAATGTAAAAACCTGGACTTGTTGGGTGGGGGAGGGGGATAAACTCTAAGAAGTCTTCAACAAAGACCTTAAACTTTAGAAAGAAAGATTTTAATAAACTGAGGACTAATCTACAAGAAATACGTTGGGATGATGCTTTTGCAGGGAAAAATGTAGAAGATAAATGGGCAGTCTTTAAAACATTGTTAGAAAAGCACACTTATCAGTGTATACCCTTGGGTAATAAGTATAAAAGAAATAAGTCAAAACCAATGTGACTAAATTAAACAGGTAGGGGAGGAAATGGACAAGAAGCAGCTGGCGTTTAGATTCTTTAAGTCAGAGGCATCGTATCAGAATTATAAGGAATGTAACAAAAACTGCAGAAGGGCAATCAAATTAGCAAAAATGGATAATGAAAAAAGGATTGCAATAGAAAGAAAGTAAGATCAACCCTAAAAAGTTCTTTAAGTACCTTAATAACAAAAAAATGAGAAAAGAAAATATCGGACCCTTTCAGTGTTAGATGGGCAGGCAGATTATTGGAGATAAGGGAAAAGCAGAGGTATTAAACAAATTCTTTGCCTCTGTTTAACAGGGAAGAATCAATTTCAATTGTAGTGCCGCAGGAGGAAGCCACAACCTCCATATTAATGAACAATTGGTTAACTGAGGAAGAAGTTCATAGGCAGCTTGAAAAAATGAAAGTAAATAAGGCACCTGGCCCCGATGGCATAGATCCAAGAGTTCTCAAGGAGTTAAGTTCAGTAATAGCCAAACCATTACATTTAATATTCAAGGACTCCATTTCCACAGGCTCAGTACCACAAGACTGGCGTAGAGCAGATGTGGTGCCTATATTGAAAAAGGGAGCTAGATCACAACTGGGGAATTACAGACCGGTAAGCCTGACTTCAATAGTGGGGAAACTACTTGAAGGTTTAATACGGGATAATATTCAGGAATACCTAATGGAAAACAAAATTATTAGTGATAGTCAGCATGGATTTATGAAGGATAGATCACGCCAAACTAACCGTATTTGTTTCTTTGAGGAGGTAAGTAGGAATTTAGACCAGGGTAATGCAGTTGATGTAGTCTACTTAGATTTTGCTTTTGCAAAGGCTTTTGATACGGTTCCACACAAGAGGTTGGTGTACAAAATAAAGAAAATTGGACTCAGTAAAAATATATGCACCTGGATTGAAAACTGGTTGAAGGACAGACAACAGAGGTTTGTCCTAAATGGAACTTTTTTCAGGTTGGGTTAAGGTCGTGAGTGGAGTCCCTCAGGGATCGGTACTGGGACCCCTGCTTTTTAAGTTAAGGGGATTGACAATTTAACTTATGAGGAGAGGCTAGCTAAATTAGACATTGAGAAAAGACATTAGAAAAGAGGCGTCTAAGAGGTGATATAACTATATACAAATATATATGGGGACAGTACAAGGAGCTTTCAAAAGAACGATTCATCCCCAGGGTAGTACAAAGGACCCTTTAGGTTGGAGGAAAGGAGATTTCACCAGCAACAAGGGAAAGGGTTCTTTACAGTAAGGGCAGTTACAATGTGGAATTCATTACCCATGGAGACTGTGATGGCAGATACAATAGATTTGTTAATTGATTTGTTACCTTTAGAAAGGAAAGGTATACAGGGATATACCAAATAAGTAAACATGGGAAGGATGTTGATCCAGGGAATAATACGATTGCCAATTCTTGGAGTCAGGAAGGAATTTATTTTCCCCGTTATGAGATATCATTGGATGATATGGCACTGGGGTTTTTTGTTTGCCTTCCCCTGGATCAATAAGTAAGTATAGATTTAGGATAAAGTATCTGTCGTCTAAATTTAGCATAGGTTGAACTTGATAGACGTACGTCTTTTTTCAACCTCATCTACTATGTAACTATGTAACTATGTAACTATGTAAGTCTTTGTATCAAAGTGTCAGGACTGCAAAAGTGGAGCAAATCTAGTACAATAAAACAACTCCAGGTATATCCAAGAAGAGACTCCCGGCTTGAAATAGAATTGGGATATATATTAAACTGGTTTTTGTTTGCTCCAGTTGTGTCCCAGTTCTGGTGATGAGAGACTGGGCTTTCATCCTACAAGACGTATACAGTATACATTTAGTTCCCAAAGACAAAGTGACTTTATCCCTTTGCCACCTGTTTTAACTGCTACACTGCTAAGGAGTGGAGTGTATTGGAAAGGGTCAGGCCTCCCTATCTAACCATTCCCCCCTCCTCAATGTTGGTTTTGTATTTTTTATAAAAAGCAGCTTCACTGCCAGAGGGATCTCACACATTGCCCAGCAATGTTTAATATGTCCCTGTTGTAGCAAAGCTGTTACCTACCCTACCCCCTGAGTTTTAGTTCTGTGAAGCACTGCAGGAGTTGGATTATCAAGTAATAAACACCCCCCCCCTTTTACACACACACACACACACACACACACACACACACACACACTCACACTCACACTCACACTCACACTCTCACACACAGTGCCTTATTGCATTGGCAGTCCCAGTCCTATTTAATCTATCAGTATATGCATCTATCATCAAATGCAAAACATTGAGTGGCTTCCAGCAATGAAACGGTTATTGGAACATTTTGGCAAATTGCAAAGAGGAGAGGAGGGCGGACATGAACATAAACATAAATAACACTTCTTTTTTGTTTGTTTTTGCAGCTCCTCTCAGCAGAATGGTAGAAGCCAATAACCTGGACTTCCCAACACAAATATACACAGATCCCCAGAACAGACACGGCAAATAAGACAGCAAAGCCTGAACTGGCTGAGGCTTCTCCCCTAGTGCGGAGGGTGGCTCCCTGCACCGCACACTTGGGTGAGTAGGAGCTAGGTTTGCCACCTATCTCCTGAGGTGCCCCTCCAGGCTTGATTTGGAAATTGTTATTGTTGATGCAAAAGGCTTAAACTGGCTGAGTCTGTAAGAGGCGGATTTCAGCAGCCAGTTCTAGTGTTTACGTCAGGTGTTTGCCATAACCGTTTGGTGGAAGCCTCTACAACCCTGTATCCAACTTCTCATACTGTATGCTGGCTTTTCTCATAGCTCAGCGGGTGACATGTTCCTGGATAGCAGTAGAGAGAAACGCCCTTAATTGACGAGAATCCCTCTTCCCGAATATAGAATAACACAGTGATACCCGAGGATTGAATAAAGCAAGAACAGAGTCCTGTTTGGGTTTTTGGTTTTTCCCTCTTTATGTCTTTATTAGCAGCTATTGGATTCTCTCTCTCTCTCTCTCTGTCTGCTGTGCCTGGCTCACCGGCGTTTCGGGGGGATCACAACTGTGGGCTGCCGATTCTTTGGCCTCCACATGAGCACCTGGGCATCGTTGGCATTGGGTTTTACAAGCGCGCTAGACGGTATGGGTTCGTTCTTGTTGAGCACACGCGGCTTCTCCTGGGCAAAGGGCTCCTTTAATTTGGCTCTTTGTCCCAGTGGCCGACAGGGATTGACATCAATTTCCAGCTTCATCCTCCACTTGATGGTCTGTAGGATGATAAGGTCACTACTGGACATGTTGATGGCCACCAGCCAGGTGGTGAAACTTTGGTCCCTGTGGATGCCTGTCAGTTTGGGCACGTTGCCCTCACTGACGGGCACTGCCCACGTCACACTTGGGTAGAAGTTGTCATTCATGCTGACGGTAAATTTGGTTTCCCGTTTGGTGGGGCCGGTAACTGTGCAGGTCTCTGTGGTGTTGCCGTACCAGGGGTAGTTAACTCCGTCTGAATCGCTGATGGCTGAGATTTTACCACTCTCAAGATCGGGCAGCTCCCAGCTGGACCTGGGGAGAAACATAGAAACAATAGAATTTGACAGGATATAAGAACCACTTGGACCATCGATTCAGCCCGTAGTCCTATCTGCTGTAACACCTCAGACCCAATGTGATCCTGGTCTTTCTTTCGTTTTTTTAGGATAGTCTTATGTCTACCCCAAGCATGTTGGACTTCTCTTACTGTATTAGTACTTACCTCCTCTGCTGGGTGGCTATTCCATGTACCTACCACCCTTTCGGTGAAGAAGTACATCCTCACATTCCCCCTTAGCCTGCCACCCTCCAGCTTTAGAGATGCTTCCCTCCTGTTAGTTGTTGAATCACTTTATATATTTTAAATGATATACCCCCCCCTCTCTCCCTTCTATCTTCTAAACTGCACATATTAAGGACCTGTAGTCTTTCCTGATGTCTCATCCTGTATATCAGGGGTCCTCAACTCCAGTCCTCGAGCCCCCCCCCCCCCCCCCCAACAAGTCAGGTTTTCAGGATATCCCTGCTTCAGCACAGGTGGTTCAATCAGAGGCTCAGTCGGAGACTGAGCCTCTGATTGAGCCACCTGTGTTGAAGCGCGGACAGATTTAGCCACCGGTGCTGAAGCACGGACAGATTGAGCCACCTGTGCTGAAGCTGGGATATCCTGAAGACCGGTTTGGGGGGAGGGGAGGATTTGACGACTTGTGTTGATCTTAGGGGCCCTTTTTTTTTGCACAAGGAGAGTAGATTGCAGCAGTCAATATGCGACGATAAAGATGGTATGGAGTACCACTCCCTTGTATTTCGCAAACCACGAGTTTATGAAATCTTTCTTTTCCAGCCTAGAAGTTTCCTTCCCTTTTATTTTTACAGCATAAATATTGTATAAGCGCATGGAGTCCCATTCGGAGAATGCCTGAGCCACCTGTGCGGAGGCAGGGATATTCTAAAAACCAGACCTGTTCGGGGCCTTTGAGGACTGCAGCTGCCCCCCCCCCCCCCCACACAACCTTGGCTAAACTCTATGGGTCCCCCACACATGCCACAGAAAGCATGAGATCTCCTTCCTGGCAGATGCAGACCCTCACATTGGGCTGTCTCTCTCTCTATAAGGACATCCTGCTGTATCAAAAGCAGATTCTCTGCTCAGAAGGAGGGGGGTAGGGTGGGGGGGGGGGGGGGGGGGGGGGTTCTTCACCGGGCTTCCTGCGTCCTGCTACATACAGGAAGCTTCCGCACACACAAACAACTCTTCCTCTCTGATAGGAAGAATAACTTTGCTAGAGAGGGAATAACAACAGGGGCATTGAGACGAGGTTATAACAAACGGAGGCTTCTTATCACAGCTGGGATGCAAGATCATTGCAGGGTACACGGCAAGCCCCATCAATGTGCTTTATCCCACGATTAAAACCAATAAAAGGCAGGAATTGCACACAAGCAATGGCAGGGGGAACCCAATTGGAGGGTCTGTGACACTTAATCCAGATTAGCAGTCCTGTTTCTCAATCTACATTCACTAGGACTCACTACAGCTTCTAGAACATCTCTTGGGATGGGGGATACAATAACAAGACCAACTAAACCCGCCCCTGGTAATTTGGGATGGGTGATGCAGGGGGCAGGCTTGGCCCTTTAGGATGATGGTGTTGCAATCTCACTGGGGTGTTGCTTACAGAAGTTGTTTGTTTCACATGGCTTGACGTTTCACATGATCTGAATCTCCTCTGAAACAGTGTACACTATATATTATTCCTCGTATTCCATAGTTTGTACTTTGCCCTAAATGCTATGGTGCAGAAAATTGGGGGGATGTCTGAAAGCTGGTTTAATAAGCGGGGGCAGCTAAAACTAACCCAAGGTGCAAGGAGAATTCTGTTCCCAACACATGTAGGCTCTGACTGAACGTTGCTGTATTTTTGTGATAGTATATGTGAGTGTATGGGGCTCTAAGGCAGGGGTGTTCAGCTACAGTCCTCAAGCCCCCCCCCCCCCCACCTCCCCAACAGGTCAGGTTTTCAGGATATCCCAGCTGCAGCACAGGTAGCTCAATCAGTCCCTGCTCCAGCACAGGTGGCTCAATCAGCCCCTGCTTCAGCACAGGTTGCTCAATCAGAAGCTCCGTATTCGATTGAGCCACCTGTGCTGAAGCTGGGATATCCTGAAAACCTGACCTGTTGTTGGGGCTTGAGGACTGGAGTCGAGCCCCCCTGCTCTAAGGTACCCACTCTGTTGCAGGACATGGATGAAACATCTGTATCCACTTGTATTCTCACGTTGTAACTTGTAGGCAGGAAGAAAAGACTTGGAGCACAACTATAAAAGAACGAGAACTGGAGGCTAATAGAAAAATAACAAATTATTTATCGGGACATAGCTAGTTAAAAAGAGAAACCTCTAACCTCTAACCTCTATTCTCACGTTGTAACTTGACTGCATCTGAAACAATGGAGACGTTGCTCTCCAGTTCCTCAATGTCACTTAAATGCTGCACAAAGATAACTCCTGACACACATCCCTGCGGAAGATGTATAGCGAGTAATAAGCCCCACTGACAAAACATGGAATTTGTCAGATAAATAGCAGCTAAAAATGTCATTCATGTAAGACAGAAGACTGCTGAACAAAACCGAGCAGAAATGCACAACTGAGAAAAGTTATTTTTAGGGATGTCTACAAAATGGAATAAAATAATAATAATGTCTACACAATGTCAGGCAGGGGCAGACAAGGCATTACAAATGCTGGTGTCCTGGACACTTGACCTTTCAAGTACAGAAAGTGAAGCGTCCCTGTCTTTAGTTAGACCAATTCTGGATAACCATACTAAAAAAAAACACAAGGAGGATAAGAACATTGATAGAAGATTTTGAGAACGGCTAATACTTGGAAAGACCAAATGGTTCATTAAGACAACCTTTAACAAGGAGGTGTAGGGATAAACAACAAAGAGCTGGACATGGAACCACACCATATCATGAGTTTAGGACACAAAATGTAGGGATAAACAACAAAGATCTGGACACGGAACCACACATATCATGAGTTTAGGACACAAGATGTAGGGATAAACAACAAAGATCTGGACACGGAACCACACATATCATGAGTTTAGGACACAAGATGTAGGGATAAACAACAAAGATCTGGACACAGAACCACACCATATCATGAGTTTAGGACACAAGAACCGACCCTGGAGATTCTTTTCACTGTAGAAGTCTTAAGTGCTATGATTGTGGTCCATAAATATATACGTATGGAGCTCACACAGAAACAATCGAGGGCTTGCTAAAGCAGAGCAGACACATACAAAAAGACAGGTTCGGACTTTAAGGGTTCCAGTAAGAAAGAGAAAAAAATGGTTGAAACTGGATAGGTACCTTAAGTAATGGCACATTACTAGGAATCTGTAGGTCATGTCACAGTTATCCATCAATGAAAACCTGATCCTGAAGGCAGCAATGAGAATTATTACAACAGACTTGTCCAAATGGAGTTCTACTGCTAATTCAGATTTGTGGTCATAGTCTATTCAGGGTCACTTACATTGTGTTGTTGTACAGTCTGAAGCAGCTCTCAAAAGGGCTTACAATGAGCTGTGATTCCAATGCATTGTTATGAATTTATGGAACAAGAATAATCAGGCAATTTACAAATGAAATGGGGATACATTGGGGGAATCCTTGATGGATGAGGATTTAGGAGTGCTTGCAGACAGTAGGCTTAGCAATAGTGCCCAAAGTCATGCAGTAGCTGCAAAGGCAAACAAGATCTTATCTTGCATTAAACGGCAATGGATGGAAGGGAAGTAAACACAATTATGCCCCTTTACAAAGCATTAGTAAGACAACACCATGAATATGGAGTACAATTTTGGGCACCACTCCATAGAAAAGACATTATGGAACTAGAGAGAGTGCAGAGAAGAGCCACCAAATTAATAAAGGGGATGGACAATCTAATTTATGAGGAGAGGCTAACTAAATTAGATTTCTTACACAAGAGGGGATATGATAACTATATACAAATATAGCCAGGGTCAATACAAGAAGCTTTCAAAAGAACTATTCATCCCACGGGCAGTACAAAGGACTCGGGGCCATCCCTTAAGGTTGGAGGAAAGGAGATTTCACCAGCAACATAGGAAAGGGTTCTTTACAGTAATAGCAGTTACAATGTGGAATTCATTACCATGTAGACTGAGCCACTGATTGAGCCACCTGTGCTGAAGCAGGGATATCTTGAATATCTGACCTGTTGGTGGTCCTTGAGGACTGGAGTTGGCCGCCCCTGCCTTGGACTGTAAGCTCAGTGAGGCAAGAAGTCACTGCGTCTGTGGTTTCTTTGCTACTTATGGTGGAGATCATCAGGGCAATAGTGGCATGAAGGTGGGGTGGGGGGGGGGGGGCATTTCCATGCTGCATCTCCTTGTATCTCAATGTATCAAGAAACTTCTCTCCTATTTCATATATATAGTGTGCACCACTATGACATTTGGAGAGTGGCAATATAAGGAGTTCTAGGCATACTTTATTACAATACGATGTATTAAAGTCTATGCTTATGTTCACACCGGGTCTGAGGTTGACGATATCATTCAGGGTAACAGTCTGAACTGGATGTGAGAAGCATAACGAACAAGCTTCTTGCGTTTGACACAACCAGGAGCATAAAACGGAGCACTGGCCAAGACACACGTAGAGTACACCCACTTTGGTTGATACTTACATGCCTAGATCACCGTAGTAGTTGTAGAACTCCATGTGGTTGCAAGCCTGGATCCACCCTACTCTCCAGGTCTCCTTTGTAGCGATGGTGGGCACCAGTACCTGGGCAGTGGCTCGGAAATGTGGCGTCCTGTACCTGAGGACAACGTTGGATGACTCGTCAATGCTGGTTGGAGTTGAGTCAATGGAGGCGTTTACATCCAGGATGGAGATAGACTCTCTGAAGACCTTGGGCTTGCAGCTGAGGCTTTGGATGCATCCCATGGTATTCAGCACCAGGGCGATCTCCAGTAGGTTCAAACAGTCCTGAGGGAGGCGACGCATGGAGAGGTGGTAGTTATTTCTGCCTTCCAGGTCACATGCAGGTAACACCTCCTCCCGGCGGTGGCTGCTGTTAATGTTGTGGATTTCCCGTGCTATATCCATAGAGGTAGAATCCCGGGCATCTCAATGCAACGTGCTGAATCCCGTGGTACCTGGAATTAGTATTATTTTAGTACTGCTATTGTTACTAGTTACCGTAAATAATGAGTCCCCTTGTCACGACAGCACTGGCCTTTGAAGAGGCCACCTCTAGTTTAAGATGCAGCATGAGCTCTTTTCTACCTTGCATTTTACAACCTTTCTGTGTAGGTTCCACCACTGAGGCCCAGATACACAAAGCGCTGTGACATCACTTAATGTGACAGCCTCATTTCACCGCGACAATAACACTAATGGTGTATCTTCGAAAGGGCAATAACAGAACGTTTTTCCCGGTGCTATTTACCTCACCTCTCTTCCTTAAGTGCAGTTAATGAGCTATTGCAGGGAATAAATAGCGCTAAGACATACTTTACGTCACGTTATTAGACGGTAACACAATATAATGTTACAATAACGTGATGTTAAGCGGGCGGCACCTGGGCTGGCCTTAGGGCAAGGTCGCCTTGGGTCCCTTCCTCCTCTCCCTACTGTCGGTGCCGGGATCCAACTTCCACGCGACTGGAGGGGGGAGCTAGAGGGAGTGCGGTGGCCCCCCGCTCCTCCAGCCCCCTCCCGCCAGTCGGAAGTTGGATCCTGACAGGAGGAGGGAGCGCGGGGCCCCTGGACCAGCAGAATCACTTCGCATCGAGAGGTAGGTGTGTGTGTGTGTTTCTTTGTGAGAGGTGTCTTACCTTATCCAGAGCGGGCCGTTGCAATGGTGACTGACATCATGTCAACATGACATCATCATGCCGCGACGCTGCCAGAGGAGGGACGCGCGTCAAGGTAAGTCCCCTTAACCTTATTTTACAGGGGGGAGGTAAGTCCCCTTAACTTTATTTTACAGGGGGAAGGTAAGTCCTCTTAACTTTATTTTACAGGGGGAAGGTAAGTCCCCTTAACTTTATTTTACAGGGGGAAGGTAAGTCCCCTTAACTTTATTTTACAGGGGGAAGGTAAGTCCTCTTAACTTTATTTTACAGGGGGAAGGTAAGTCCCTTAACTTTATTTTACAGGGGGAAGGTAAGTCCTCTTAACTTTATTTTACAGGGGGAAGGTAAGTCCCCTTAACTTTATTTTACAGGGGGAAGGTAAGTCCCCTTAACTTTATTTTACAGGGGGAAGGTAAGTCCCCTTAACTTTATTTTACAGGGGGAAGGTAAGTCCTCTTAACTTTATTTTACAGGGGGAAGGTAAGTCCTCTTAACTTTATTTTACAGGGGGAAGGTAAGTCCCCTTAACTTTATTTTACAGGAGGAAGGTAAGTCCCCTTAATGTTTTTTTACAGGGGGGGTTTCCACTGCCAGCGTGTCGCCTTGGACCCCGCAAAGCCTAAGGCCTGTCCTGGAACGAAGCCTATACTAATGAGATGTAGAACTGCGGCTGTTTTTGCATAGAATTAGCTTGGAGGATATGCACTAACCTCAGAGAACATAGCGTTCGTTCCTGTTTTAGTCTGATTTAACTAAGCTTTGAGGATCCAACCCTTAGATTGTTAGCTCTTATGCACGACCTTTTGTATCTGCGTGGTTCTTTTAGATATCGCTGTACTACATCAATTATTAATACAACCAGTAGCATTATTACTATTGGTCATTAATTCATAGTATTTTCATTACCTGCTGCTTGATGGCTCTGCTAAACATTTCTATGGACAGTCCCACCCAGCACCATTCTTTTCTGTTTGGACCAGTGGATACATAATACCTACAGCATGTACCTTCCCTGTCTGTGCATTCCATATACAGGCTGCTGGATAAGACGCTTCTACACTGTCCTAGCATGCACAAGAAGGGCAGCCAATAGTTTCCTAGCACAGGACAATATATAACCCAACAACACATTGAAAAGGCACTAGTACTGGGATGAAGGAGCAGTGACTAAAGACACTGAAAACAATGACACTGAATTAGAATCAGGGGAGCCAAATCCCCGGTGTCGGCTTCTTGTGACCTTGGGCAAGTCACTTTATCTCCCTGTGCCTCAGGCACGCAAAAAATAGATTGTAAGCTCTACGGGGCAGGGACTCGCGCTTGCAAAAAATTCTATGTGCAGGGCTGTGTACACTGTCAGCCCTATGCAAGAAAATGTATAAATATTCTCCAGTTTTTTGTGACGCCTCTAGCAGATATTTCAAATACAGGCAACAGCATACTGTTTTTACCACATGCTTTTTCATGTCAGGGGCCTACAACGTACAGTATTACTTCACAGCAGTAAAGGGTTAATCATATTTGTTGCACCTCCTAAGTTAAAACAAATGTTATTTTTCCATTTCCATTTTTTTCGTTGCTTTTCTTTCACATTCACCTTACATTTTTCTCTTCTGTATATGGTTGTAACGCGCGTATCCCAGAGTTCAAAGTAATGGCTAAAAAGATGCACTCTTTACTGTTTAGCTATTGCTGTCATTTTCTAGTGCAGTGGTTTTCAATCAGGGTTCCGCGGGCCCCCATAAAGGTTGGGGTTCCTTACAATGCATCTTATCTCAGACGTGCTATTAGAGAGGGTCGGGGTTCCTTACAATGCATCTGATCTCAGACGCGCTATTAGAGAGGGTTGGGGTTCCATACAATGTTTCTGATCTCAGACGCGCTATTAGAGAGGGTTGGGGTTCCATACAATGTTTCTGATCTCAGACGCGCTATTAGAGAGGGTTGGGGTTCCATACAATGTTTCTGATCTCAGACGTGCTATTAGAGAGGGTTGGGGTTCCTTTCAATGCATCTGATCTCTGACGCGCTATTAGAGAGGGTTGGGGTTCCTTACAATGCATCTGATCTCAGACGCGCTATTAGAGAGGGTTGGGGTTCCATACAATGTTTCTGATCTCAGACGCGCTATTAGAGAGGGTTGGGGTTCCATACAATGTTTCTGATCTCAGATGCGCTATTAGAGAGGGTTGGGGTTCCTTACAATGCATCTGATCTCAGACGCGCTATTACAGAGGTTTTGGGTTCCTTACAATGCATCTGATCTCAGATGCGCTATTAGAGAGGGTTGGGGTTCCTTACAATGCATCTAACCTCAGACGTGCTATAAGAGAGGGTTGGGTTCCTTACAATGCATCTGATCTCAGACGCGCTATTAGAGAGGGTTGGGGTTCCGCAGAATGGCACAATATAATTATAGGGTTCCTTAACCAAAAAATGTCTATATAGTGGCAGCTTTTTTTTAAACTCAGCATTTCATTGTTTGAAATGGAAATGCAGTAAGATAATGCAGCACCCATCAAAAGCTTAGAGCATCAAATTCCACTTCATAATTAGGGTTTCTCTGCAATGTTTTACAAGCCCCTTTAGATAAAAAGTGATTCTAAACCCCTATGATCACCAATAAAAACCAGTGTGTGCTGGGGATGAAATGATATTTAATCAGGGGACTGGAAGTATACACATACACAGCATCATTATCTGAGGCTGCAGGTTTAACACGTTTTGGAAAAGAAACATCTGCAATGAATTCCCACCACTGAAACCGAACTAACCAGCTCTCCTGAGCGGCTCCAGGGGCCAACAAGCGCTCCAGGGGGAGGGTTACCCCGCATCACCACACACAAAACTAGGATATGCTGTACCTGTGCATTCGTTGACATGCAGCATCCGCAGTGGTTGTGTGTCCTTTCCAGGGGTTTCTTCTGTCTCCTGTACCCGCAGATCTGCCTGTTTCCCCCCCGCCCCCCTTGATTTCCTGGTGAGATTTGGGATGCTACCCCCCTTCTCCCTGAAGCGTTACCTCTCCTCCTGCGGTCAGCCTGGCAGTCTCGTCAGTTGCAGCCTCTGTGACAGGCCAGGAGATCAACAATGTGCAGAGGGCTAACATGGGTGGCATTGGGGGGGGAGGGGGGGAGGGGGGTGCCCTGCCCAGCAGGCTGCCAGGCAAACGTAATCAGGAGTACCCCATCCCAGCCCAGCACATGCCACTCCAAGGGTGAGGGTCCCGTGCCCTCACTGCAGCCACCGGCGTGCCGGCCACAGCGCCCTGACTCTGTGCATCTTATTGCAACAGTGTCACTTCTCTTTCCTCTTCATCTAACCTCCCTCCCCTCCCCCCCCCCCCCTTCAGCACACCCCACCCTCTCCCAGCCCCAAATGCTGCTGCCACACAGGAAACTTTGCAAGACAGACTCAGATCACAGACATGATCAATCCTAAAAAGCCTCCCGCCCAGGGAGGGGGACCCTCTGCAGGGTGGGCTCACTCACCCATCACAGGGAGGGGGGGGGGGTGTTGCTGGGAGCAGGGGAGCTGTGCTGTGTGTGTGCCTGCTGCAGACTCTCACTGCGCAGCTCCTGCTGCCCTCGCTGCTACCTCTGCTGCAGCATGGTGGCTTTGGGAGTTGGAGGGAGCAGGTTCAACTTTTCAGATAGCCCTCGGTGACCTGCAACATGTCCCTCTTCCCCCCCTGGAGATCCCAGGCTGCCTGGCTCAGGTGTGCCCCTCAGCAGCACCTCTTCCCTGCGGGTCCTGCTGCAGCCCCTCTCCTGCTCTGTAACTGTATAGCTGCAGCTCTGGGATGATATTAAGCTGCCTGCCAAACGACATTTCCTTTGCTGTGCTGTGGGTGTCCTGGGTAGTGTAGTTCTGCAGGCTCTTTTCTTTTTTTTTTTTCTTCTTCCCAGTAGCAGTTCATGTGTCTGCTGCCTTTCAGCCCCTTGCAAATGAGCAGGTGGCATTCTAAAAGGGTGCTAGGTATGACTACACACAGCCTGGGCTGGTTCTACATAGAGAATGGATGCCCGGCCCAATGATTGAGGTTCGCTGACCCCTCGCTGCCCACTTCCACATAATCATTTTGTATAGTATCCTAAATAAAGCTGACCATAATTGCAGAAGCGCACTGTACAGGTGAATTAAGGAGCTCTTATCCGCTTCAAGCAGGGAAGGGGGTCTAGTGTTGGCTATAAGGCCTCGGTCCCGCTGCGCTCGGTGGCGCGGGCGGCCACACGCGAGTTCCCCACCAGCAGGGGAATCCTGCGGGGCCGGTCCCGGTCCCCCCTGGCTGCACAGCTCACTACACGCTGTGGCGCGTCAGCCGCTACGGGATACAAGAGAATGGTGATCCCTAGCGTTGACGCGTCACGTGGTGTGGCTGTGAGCCAATGGGGAGGGGAGGCTTCTCGAGGAGGAGAGGCTTCGGGGAGCGGGGAGGAGTGTGGGGGGAAAGCAGCGTGAGTGCCTGTCTGTGTGTGTGTCTGAGTGCGTGCCTGTCTGTGTGTGTGTATGTGTGTGCCTGAGTGCGTGAGTGCCTGCCTCTGTCTGTGTGTGTGTTGCTTTACTTACCTTCAATCAGCAGCCCGAGCCGTGGAGGGAGGGGGGGGAGAGTAGCGGGTCCCTCCGCTCAAGCCACACACCCCCTCCCACTCAAGCCTCCCACTCCCGCCCACCTCCCGCTCCGGCTCCCGCTCCCTACAGACCGCATATCGCGGTCTGTGTCTGTCAGCGCCCCTGCAGTGCGGGCGCCCTGACTCTGGGAGCGGGGCCTTAGCCTAATTGTGGGTATAAGGCAGCAGAGATGGATATCTATCTATCTATCTATCTATCTATCTATCTATCTATCTATCTATCTATCTATCTATCTATCTATCTATCTATCTATCTATCTAGAACAGTTAAGGTGGGTGAAAAAAGTGACAAAAAACTTCCACTGTTGGCATATAGCAAATAAAAAGATCACTTGTGAGCACATTCAAATGTCTCAGGTCTGCAACCCTGCTTTTCGCCATTATCACCTAGCATACAGTGCTTCCACTGCCGCAAGGGATTCTGGGAAATGTCATGCAAATGAGCACACTGTCACCTTTTGCCGTAAATCCATTTTTTACATGGAACCCTTATAAGATTATGCTCGCTGCATTACACAGCTTTCAGCACAGCCTGTGTAATGCACAGCTCGTGAGAAAGGTCTCAGTGGGACTGAAACGTTGAATCAATAAATGTCACTTTTTTTGCATATAGGAGTGCATGTCCCTTTTTTCCTTTTATAGATATATATATAGATATTATTTACTTATAAAATGTTTTACCGGGAAGTATTCACTTTGTGGGATGAGCGCTTAAACCAAATAGAACACAGATTCGTAGCACAGAAGGAAACACAGGCAAAACAACATTTCAAACGCCAATAATTTGTGTATTTTGTCATCAAATTGTCCTAGTATTGTCAAAATCCAGTTAAAACGGTAATGTCTGGCCAGTGAGTTCTCACTGTATTGTGCGGTATTACATGAGCTGATACACAAGCCGCGTTTCCACAGTCTAGTCGGGGCTCCGGCATCAAGTTGTGTAGAAAGGCGGCGGCTGTCTGTCACCGCGTTCCGGCCCTGTGTCGAACGCAAACAAAAAGGTAAATACTGAATATCACTTCAACTCTCACATTATTGCGACTTGAAAATAAATATGTTTAATATAATATCAGAAATTGCAAAACACTTCCATGTAACAATCTCATGCACAACTAACTGTCCGAAAGATGAAAAACAAAAACACAAAACTCATTAGTCTCAAGAAGGCCGCAATGTATGAACATAGTAACATAGTTACTATATAGTTACATAGTTACATAGTGGATGAGGTTGAAAAAAGACGTACGTCCATCAAGTTCAACCTATGCTAAATTTAGACGACAGATACTTTATCCTATATCTATACTTACTTATTGATCCAGAGGAAGGCAAACAAAAAACTCCAGTGTCATATCATCCAATGATATCTCATAAGGGGAAAAATAAATTCCTTCCTGACTCCAAGAATTGACAATCAGATTACTCCCTGGATCAACATCCTTCCCATGTTCACTTATTTGGTATATCCCTGTATACCGTTACTTTCTAAAAAGATGTCCAACCTTTTTTTGGACAAATCTATTGTTTCTGCCATCACAGTCTCCATGGGTAATGAATTCCACATTGTAACTGCCCTTACTGTAAAGAACCCTTTCCTTTGTTGCTGGTGAAATCTCCTTTCCTCCAACCTAAAGGGATTCCCCCGAGTCCTTTGTACTGCCCGTGGGATGAACAGTTCTTTTGAAAGCTCCTTATACTGTTCTCAAATATATTTGTATATAGTTATCATATCCCCTCTTAGACACCTCTTTTCTAATGTAAATAAATCTAATTTAGTTAGCCTCTCCTCATAAGTTAGATTGTCCATCCCCTTTATTAATTTGGTGGCTCTTCTGCACGCTCTCTAGTTCCATAATGTCTTTTCTAAGGAGTGGTGCCCAAAATTGTACTCCATATTCAATGTGTGGTCTTACTAATGCTTTGTAAAGGGGCATAATTATGTTTACTTCCCTTCCATCCATTGCCGTTTAATGCAAGATAAGATCTTGTTTGCCTTTCCAGCTATTGCATGACATTGGGCACTATTGCTAAGCCTGCTGTCTACAAGCACTCCTTAATCCTTCTCCCAATTTATCCCCATTTAATTTGTAAGTCACCTGATTATTCTTGCTTCCCAAATGCATAACCTTACTTTTATCTGTATTAAACCTCATCTGCCATTTACATGCCCAAGTTTCCAGTCTCTCCAAGTCCTTCTGGAGAGAAATTACATTCTGCTCTGATTCTACTACCTTACCCAATTTAGTATCATCAGCAAAGATGGAGACTTTTCTCTCGATGCCAACCTCAAGGTCACTAATAAACAAGTTAAAAGGCAGGGGTCCCAGTACCAATCCTTGAGGTACTCCACCCACGACTTTAGCCCAACATGAAAAAGTTCCATTTATGACAACCCTCTGTTGTTTGTCCTTCAACCAGTTTTCAATCCAGGTGCATATATTTTTACTGAGTCCAATTTGCTTTATTTTGTACACCAACCTCTTGTGTGGAACCGTATCAAAAGCCTTTGCAAAATCTAAGTAGACCACATCAACTGCATTACCCTGGTCTAAATTCCTACTTACCTCCTCAAAGAAACAAATAAGGTTAGTTTGGCACGATCTATCCTTCATAAATCCATGCTGACTATTACTAATAATTTTGTTTTCCATTAGGTATTCCTGAATATTATCCCGTATTAAACCTTCAAGTAGTTTCCCCACTATTGAAGTCAGGCTTACAGGTCTGTAATTCCCCAGTTGTGATCTTGCTCTATTTTTAAATCTAGGCTCCACATCTGCTTTACGCCAATCTTGTGGTACTGAGCCTGTGGAAATGGAGTCTTTGAATATTAAATAAAATGGTTTGTCTATTAATGAACTTAACTCCTTGAGAACTCTTGGATGTATGCCATCGGGGTCAGGTGCCTTATTTAATTTAATTTTTTCAAGCCGCCTATGAACTTCTTTCTCAGTTAACCAAGTGTTCATTAATATGGAGGTTGTGGCACTACAATTGAAACAGATTCTTCCCTGGTAAACACAGAGGCAAAGAATTTTTTTAATACCTCTGCTTTTTCCTTATCTCCAATAATCTGCCTGCCCATCTCACACTGAAAGGGTCCTATGTTTTATTTTCTCATTATTTTTGTTATTAAGGTACTTAAAAAAACATTTTAGGGTTGACCTTACTTTCTATTGCAATCCTTTTTTCATTATCCATTTTTGCTAATTTGATTGCCTTTTTTGCAATTTTTGTTACATTCCTTACAATTCTGATACGATGTCTCTGTCCCTTCTGACTTAAAGAATCTAAACGCCTGCCTCTTCTTTTCCATTTCCTCCCCTACCTGTTTATTTAGCCACATTGGTTTTGACTTATTTCTTTCATCAGTGTATACCTTTGGGTAATAAGTACAAGTGTGCTTTTCTAACAATGTTTTAAAGACTGCCCATTTATCTTCTAAGTTTTTCCCTGCAAAAACATCATCCCAACGTATTACTTGTAGAATAGACCTCAGTTTATTAAAACCTGCCTTTTAAAGTTTATAGTCTTTGTTGAACCCAAGTAATCTGTTTTTTTGATAATTTATTTCAAATGAGATTATGTTATGATCACTGTTACCCAAATGTTCCAGGATTTTAATACTTGCTATTACTTCTACATTGTTTGATATTACCAAATCCAGTACTGCCCCTCTCCTGGCTGGTTCCTCAATAATTTGGGTCATATAATTGTCTTTAAGTACCCCCAAAAACCTGTTTCCTTTTGTTGTAACGCTAATCTCATTGCCCCAGTCTATGTTTGGATAATTAAAATCCCCCATTATGCAAACATGACCCAGTTTTGACGCCTTCTCCATTTGCAAAAGTATTTTAGCTTCCTCAATCTCACAGATATTTGGTGGTTTATAGCATATCCCTACAAACATTGTCTTTATACTTTTACCTCCACTGCTAATTTCTATCCACAAGGTCTCTGCATTTTCATCATTCCCTTCATAAACATCATCCCTTATAATAGGTTTTAGATCCGGTTTAACATATAAGCATACTCCACCTCCTCTTCTATTTGCTCGATCCTTCCGAAAAAAGGGAATAACCCTCTAAAATGAACTGCCCAGTCATGAGTTTCATCCCACCATGTTTCAGTAATGCCTATGATATCATACTGCTCCCTTGCATCTATTAATTCAAGCTCCCCCATTTTATCCGTCAGGCTTCTTGCATTAGCAAGCATGCATTTAAGTTTTTTTTTCAGCCTGTACTATTATCTTATCTGCTCCTTCCTTTCTGCGCCCACTTGGTTTAGTCTTTAGAAGTTTTCTAGTATCTGTATTTACTATGGGTGTCTCACTGCTTGTCAAACTCGCACTTGCCCCCATTCTACCTCCATAACCCCTTGTTTCCTCATCTATTCTATTTAGTTCGTTATCTGTTTCATTCCCCTCCCCCCTCCATCCTAGCGCATGTCAACAATTCTACTTAGAAAACCATTATTTACTTTCATCTCTCAAAACTCCCCTTCCTCTACCTCTAACCTGGTGGTATTTAGAGTTGAATTGAAAGTGGTAGCGTTATACTTTTGCGGGTGAGAACTGCTCAGTACTCAAAGTTGTTGTGATCTTTAACCTTTTAGCTGCCAGAGAGTCACCCTGCATTAATGGGGGGTACCGTGTTGCATGATCCCTCATTGTTTGCGTGTATAGTGCACGATGGTTAATGGTGAACTAACCTCATTTCCCTTAAAACCAGATCCTCGTCATTATAACCATGCACTCTAATTAGCCGTTATTCAATAAAGTCTTGCTGTGTCAGGACCAGGGAAACCCTGGAGTTCCTTATTGCATTAAAATATAGTGAGCTGGCATATAGCCTCAGGGCATTAGAGGACAGCCCTGCGTATGCATTTCGCAGATCCAATGCTAGAGCAGAGTGTATGTTGTGTGGAATACGGTGCATACATATGTCATTATCTCTAAGTGCCAGATTAAAGCAGTGCATAAGAGGCTTCTCTGGCACTGCATGGGTTAAGGAACCTCGACCAAAGATGTAGGCTTTAAAGCAGCATATATACAGTATATATATCTCAAAAGGATAGGCACACCAAAAATATACAAAACATTTCTTTTATTTTGACCAGTACCTTATAGGTAATCTGATAGCAGCACCCTCTCCCTGTAGTCTATACTATTTAGGTGTTTGCCCCAATATATATATATATATATATATATATATATATATATATATATATATATATATATTGGATAGGCACCCCCTCCCTATATAAAATAATAATGCGTGTGAGCACGCCTCTCCATTTGAAGATTATCTTGCGGTGCAATGCAGGGCCGACCTTATTGACATTCACACTCACAAGAGAACAGAAATCTACTACAAGCGGCTGAAGCCCCACTGATCCATGTTGCCCCCTCCTACTGCCTCCCTCTGTCATGTAGGGACCAAAAGAAGACCCCTCTTCAGTGAGCAAGCGGGGGTGGGCACTAAACAAATTCAAGATGGTAACCTGGGAAAGGTCTTAGTGATTGGGCCAGTGATAGTTCTATGTAGGGTGCTGGGAGTGTATAAAGATACTCAGTACCGGCATACTGTGCAGAATGAACAGATCCAAACCGGGGTGTTGGTTTTCTCCATTGAACCCAGGCTCTTAAAACAGCTCGGGCAAGGCAGCTGCTGTTGTTCAATCAGCACAGATATTGATGCCACTGGTGTCACCTCCCAATAACTACAAATCCCAGAATCCTTTGTGTTCCAAGTGGACTACAGTAAGGTTTAAATAGCCCGTCAACCAACTCCGTGCTCATATTACCCTTGTTACTCTCATTAAGTCTCCTGTTCCCCATTGGATAGGTAAGCTGCCAGGGAGCTACTGATTGGCAGATGACAAGGGCTGTCAAGCTCAGCAGCAGCATGGAGTAAACAGCATATGCATTCCCCAACTAAATATAACTCATGGGATGTGCGCTGAGAGCAGCCGCTCTCACAGTCTCAAGGCTCCATATGAGCATATGTAGAAACAGGAAAGCTACAGGAAAGGGACATTACACTACTCACCCCTGCACCCTACAGCTCCGCACTCAGGCTGTGCCCAGGACGTTTGGGGTCCAGTGACCATGCCAGCACTCCAAAGGCGGGGCAGAGGCCGGGACAAGAATAATGTTCTGGCCAGACCCGAGTTCCTGTCTCTCAACCAGCCGCCGGCTGTGCCCCAGGAGGGCCGAAGCGCCAACAAGAAACAAAGTGTGCAAACTGGCAGCCCTGGAGAGGGTGCCCGGGAGCGCAGGCAGAGCCAGCAGCTGCCCGAGGAGGACTGCATGCAGCTGAACCCTACTTTCAAAGACATTGCCTGGAACTCCCTCATGGCCATTGACATCTGCATGTCCAAACGTCTGGGCGTCTGTGCACACAGCGGCTCTTCCTGGGGAAGTGCCCGCTCCATGGTCAAACTGATTGGGATAACCAGCCACGGGGTGCCCTGGATTGGGGGTACACTCATTTGCTTGTGGAAGAGCAGCACGCTGGCAGGGCAGGAGGTGCTGATGAACCTGCTATTGGGTGAGTTCTACTGGGTGCTCGCGTAGATAATTGGAGCACATGTCCGGGCTGATCTGCTCATTTCACCTAATGATGGTTGAATCTCAGAAGCTGAGCAGCTGAGCAGTGTCTGGCTGTATTGCCTATTCTGTAGGATTCTCAGGTCCATATTAGAGCATTTATTATTTGAATGTAAAGTAAACAGTACACAGTTCTGCAACAGGCATTGCGGATCAGTGATTCTCCAGTAGCATATCACTGCCATATAAACCTACAGAGTATTATCCAATAGATATACATAACTAAATGTTGGTATGGGGCAGGTAGAGCAAGGGAATACTGAGCAGGCCCCAAACCTTACAGGTAATACTTTCTCAGCCAGAGTCCCTCTCCCTGTGTGTGTGACACTCTCAGTCTGAGAGAGACCCTCTCCGTGTGTGTGTGTGTGTGTGTGTGTGTGTGTGTGTGTGTGGGAGAGAGACACTGTCACAGTCTGAGAGAATCCCTCTCCCTGTGTGACACTCTCAGCCAGAGTTCCATGCTCCCTGTGTGTGTGACACTGTCAGGCTGAGAGAGCCCCTCTCGGGTGTGTGTGTGTGTGTGTGTGTGACACTGTCACAGTCTGAGAGTCCCTCTCCTTGTGTGACACTCTCAGTCTGAGAGAGCCCCTCTCCCTGTGTGTGTGACACTGTCTCAGACAGAGAGCCCCTCTCCCTGTGTGCGTGACACTCTGTCTGAGAGATCCCCTCTTCCTGTGTGTGTGTGACACTGTCTCAGACAGAGAGCCCCCCTCCCTGTGTGTGTGACACTCTCAGTCTGAGAGATCCCATCTTCCTGTGTGTGTGTGACACTGTCTCAGACTGAGAGAGCCCCTGTGTGTGTGTGAGACACGGTTACCGTCTGAGAGAGCCCCTCTCCCTGTGTGTGTGACACTCAGTCTGAGAGATCCCCTCTTCCTGTGTGTGTGACACTGTTTCAGACTGAGAGAGCCCCTGTGTGTGTGTGTGTGTGTGATACTCTCAGTCTGAGAGAGTCCTTCTCCCTGTGTGTGTGACACTGTCTCAGTCTGAGAGCCCCTCTCCCGTGTGTGTGTGTGTGTGTGTGTGTGTGTGTGTGTGTGTGTGTGTGTGTGTGTGTGTGTGTGATACTGTCTCAGACTGAGAGCCCCTCTCCCTGTGTGTGTGTGTGTGTGTATGTGTGTGTGTGTGTGTGTGTGTGTGTGTGATACTGTCTCAGTCTGAGAGTCCCTCTCCTTGTGTGTGTGACACTGTCACAGTCTGAGAGTCCCTCTCTCTGTGTGACACTCTCAGCCAGAGTTCCATGCTCCCTGTGTGTGTGACACTGTCTCAGGCTGAGAGAGCCCCTCTCAGGTGTGTGTGTGTGTGTGTGTGTGTGTGTGTGTGTGTGTGTGTGTGTGTGTGTGTGTGTGTGTGTGACACTGTCACAGTCTGAGAGTCCCTCTCCTTGTGTGACACTCTCAGTCTGAGAGAGACCCTCTCCCTGTGTGTGTGACACTGTCTCAGACAGAAAGCCCCTCTCCCTGTGTGTGTGACACTCTCAGTCTGAGAGATCCCGTCTTCCTGTGTGTGTGACACTGTCTCAGACTGAGAGAGCCCGTGTGTGTGTGTGTGTGTGTGTGTGTGTGTGTGTGTGTGTGTGTGTGTGTGTGTGTGTGTGTGTGTGTGTGTGTGTGTGTGTGTGTGTGACACTGTCACCGTCTGAGAGAGCCCCTCTCCCTGTGTGTGTGACACTCAGTCTGAGAGATCCCCTCTTCCTGTGTGTGTGACACTGTCTCAGACTGAGAGAGCCCCTGTGTGTGTGTGTGTGTGTGTGTGTGTGATACTCTCAGTCTGAGAGAGTCTTTCTCCCTGTGTGTGTGACACTGTCTCAGTCTGAGAGCCCCTCTCCCTGTGTGTGTGTGTGTGTGTGTGACACTGTCACAGTCTGAGAGCCCCTCTCCGTGTGTGTGTGTGTGTGTGTGTGTGTGTGTGTGTGTGTGTGATACTGTCTCAGACTGAGAGCCCCTCTCCTTGTGTGACACTCTCAGTCTGAGAGAGACCCTCTCCCTGTGTGTGTGACACTGTCTCAGACAGAGAGCCCCTCTCCCTGTGTGTGTGACACTCTCAGTCTGAGAGATCCCGTCTTCCTGTGTGTGTGTGACACTGTCTCAGACTGAGAGAGCTCCTGTGTGTGTGTGTGACACTGTCACCGTCTGAGAGAGCCCCTCTCCCCTGTGTGTGTGACACTCTCAGTCTGAGAGATCCCCTCTTCCTGTGTGTGTGACACTGTCTCAGACTGAGAGAGCCCCTGTGTGTGTGTGTGTGATACTCTCAGTCTGAGAGCCCCTCTCCCTGTGTGTGTGTGTGTGTGACACTGTCACAGTCTGAGAGCCCCTCTCCGTGTGTGTGTGTGTGTGTGTGTGTGTGTGTGTGTGTGTGTGTGTGTGTGTGTGTGTGTGTGTGTGTGTGTGTGTGTGTGTGTGTGTGTGTGTGTGTGATACTGTCTCAGACTGAGAGCCCCTCTCCCTGTGTGTGTGTGTGATACTGTCTCAGACTGAGAGCCCCTCTCCCTGTGTGTGTGACGCTGTTTCAGTCTGAGAGATCCCTTCTCTGTGTGTGTGTGACATTGTCTCAGACTGAGAGTCCCTCTCCCTGTGTGTGTGACATTATCTCAGACTGAGAGTCCCTCTCCCTGTGTGTGTGACATAATCTCAGACTGAGAGCCCCTCTCCGTGTGTGTGTGACATTATCTCAGACTGAGAGCCCCTCTCCCTGTGTGTGTGACATTATCTCAGACTGAGAGTCCCTCTCCCTGTGTGTGTGACATAATCTCAGACTGAGAGCCCCTCTCCGTGTGTGTGCGTGTGTGTGTGACACTGTCTCAGACTGAGAGTCCCTCTCCCTGTGTGTGTGACATTGTCTCAGACTGAGAGCCCCTCTCCGTGTGTGTGTGTGTGTGTGTGTGTGAGAGAGAGAGACACGGTTACAGTATGAGAGAGAGTCCTTCTCCCTGTGTATGTGTGTAACGTTCACAGTCTGAGAGATTCCTTCTCCCTGTGTGTGTGTGTGTGATACTATCTCAGACTGAGAGCCCCTCTCCGTGTGTGTGTGTGTGTGTGATACTATCTCAGACTGAGAGCCCCTCTCCGTGTGTGTGTGTGTGATACTATCTCAGACTGAGAGCCCCTCTCCGTGTGTGTGTGTGTGTGTGTGATACTATCTCAGACTGAGAGCCCCTCTCCGTGTGTGTGTGTGTGTGTGATACTATCTCAGACTGAGAGCCCCTCTCCGTGTGTGTGTGTGTGATACTATCTCAGACTGAGAGCCCCTCTCCGTGTGTGTGTGTGTGTGTGTGATACTATCTCAGACTGAGAGCCCCTCTCCGTGTGTGTGTGTGTGTGTGAGAGAGAGAGAGAGAGAGAGAGAGACAAGGTCACAGTCTGAGAGAGAGTTCCTCTCCCTGTGTGACACTCTCAGCCAGAGTTCCATGCTCCCTGTGGGTGTGACATGGTCTCAGGCTGAGAGAGCCCCTCTCGGGTGTGTGTGTGTGTGTGTGTGTGTGTGTGTGTGTGTGTGACACTGTCACAGTCTGAGAGTCCCTCTCCCTGTGTGTGTGACATAATCTCAGACTGAGAGCCCCTCTCCGTGTGTGTGTGACACTGTCTCAGTCTGAGAGTCCCTCTCCGTGTGTGTGTGACATTATCTCAGACTGAGAGTCCCTCTCCGTGTGTGTGTGACATTATCTCAGACTGAGAGTCCCTCTCCCTGTGTGTGTGACATAATCTCAGACTGAGAGCCCCTCTCCGTGTGTGTGTGACATTATCTCAGACTGAGAGCCCCTCTCCCTGTGTGTGTGACATTATCTCAGACTGAGAGTCCCTCTCCCTGTGTGTGTGACATAATCTCAGACTGAGAGCCCCTCTCCGTGTGTGTGCGTGTGTGTGTGACACTGTCTCAGACTGAGAGTCCCTCTCCCTGTGTGTGTGACATTATCTCAGACTGAGAGCCCCTCTCCGTGTGTGTGTGTGTGTGAGAGAGAGAGACACGGTTACAGTATGAGAGAGAGTCCTTCTCCCTGTGTATGTGTGTAACGTTCACAGTCTGAGAGATTCCTTCTCCCTGTGTGTGTGTGTGTGATACTATCTCAGACTGAGAGCCCCTCTCCGTGTGTGTGTGTGTGTGTGATACTATCTCAGACTGAGAGCCCCTCTCCGTGTGTGTGTGTGTGATACTATCTCAGACTGAGAGCCCCTCTCCGTGTGTGTGTGTGTGTGTGATACTATCTCAGACTGAGAGCCCCTCTCCGTGTGTGTGTGTGTGTGAGAGAGAGAGAGAGAGAGAGAGACAAGGTCACAGTCTGAGAGAGAGTTCCTCTCCCTGTGTGACACTCTCAGCCAGCGTTCCATGCTCCCTGTGGGTGTGACATGGTCTCAGGCTGAGAGAGCCCCTCTCGGGTGTGTGTGTGTGTGTGACACTGTCACAGTCTGAGAGTCCCTCTCCTTGTGTGACACTCTCAGTCTGAGAGAGCCCCTCTCCCTGTGTGTGTGATACGCTCAGTCTGGGAACCCCTCTCCCTATGTGTGTGTGACACTGTCTCAGACAGAAAGCCCCTCTCCCTGTGTGTGTGACACTCTCAGTCTGAGAGATCCCTTCTCCCTGTGTGTTTGACACTATCTCAGACAGAGAGCCCCTCTCCGTGTGTGTGACACTCTCAGTCTGAGAGATCCCCTCTCCCTGTGTGTGTGACACTGTCTCAGACAGAGAGCCCCTCTCCCTGTGTGTGTGACACTGTCTCAGACAGAGAGCCCCTCTCCCTGTGTGTGTGACACTGTCTCAGACAGAGAGCCCCTCTCCCTGTGTGTGTGACACTGTCTCAGACAGAGAGCCCCTCTCCCTGTGTGTGTGACACTGTCTCAGTCTGAGAGATCCCCTCTCCCTGTGTGTGTGACACTGTCTCAGACAGAGAGCCCCTCTCCCTGTGTGTGTGACACTGTCTCAGACAGAGAGCTCCTCTCCCTGTGTGTGTGACACTGTCTCAGACTGAGAGTGCCCGTGTGTGTGCGTGTGCGACGTTCACAGTCCGAGAGATCCCTTCTCCCTGTGTGTGTGACACTAGCACATAAGAAGAGTTTGATGTTTTTCCTACCCCCTCTCTCCCTGGTTATTTGGGTCATGGCACCAGGAGATGGATTAGGCGATCCCTGAGTGACGGCACCATTTGTAGCTATTTCTGGGGATTGAACGATTTGCTGACATCCAGAAAAGTACCCATTGCTGTTTCACAAGAGATGAGCTCAGGCTAGCGGTGTCAGCTGGGGGCCGCCTAAAGATTGTGTGTACATAGCAGCAAGACATATATCTTGGGTTGTATGGTCCAATAAACAATAGGTTTTGAATGGACCTAATAAATGTACCAACCTCATACACTATGCACAATATACTATGTATCAACATTGAAAAAAAGTGTAAAATGCACAACGCCGCACGCTGATGGAGTTTGTGATGCTGGTGAAAGAGGGGAATAATATAATAATATAAATATATATAGCGGAGACGTTACATCCCATTATATTTGGTGCTTTTTAATTCATCCCAGTGGTGTCGCAAAAAGGCGCTGGCACCTATTCAAATAAAGATCAATTCATATCCAAACTACTATAAATAATTCAACTTTACGTAAAGAAATGTAATAGAAAAAGCTATTATTCCAGCCCAATTCCTAATCATTTCGTGATCACTACATGGTGTTTATCCTTAAACAAGGCGCTAGAACAGGGGTGGCCAACTCCTGCCCTCAAGGGCCTCCAACTGGCCAGGTACTAGGGATATCCCTGCTTCAGCACAGGTGGCACAATAAGTCCCACCTTCCACACAGGTGTCTCAGTCTTCCAATGAGTCAATGATTGAGCCACCTGTACTGAAGCAGGGATATCCTTAAATCCTGACCTGTTGGTGGCCCTTGAGGACTGGAGTTGGAGAGAGAAGGTACTTGTCGGATATTGATGGGGAGGGTATTCCAGAGGTGTGGGGCAGTACATAAGATGTCCCTTAGTAGCTATCTATCTGTTTTATATGCTTCCTTCTGCCCTCTTCACTTACTCTTCCCCTGGCAGCCCTGATGCTGGACATCCTGACAGTGGCCGGAGTGCAGAAGCTGGTGAAGCGTCGTGGTCCGTACGAGATAACACCCGGGATCCTGGACCACCTGCTCCTCGATGTGTATGCCTTCCCAGCGGGACACTCCAGCAGAGCCATCATGGTGTCCAAGTTCTTCCTCAACCACCTGGTCCTTGCCATCCCCTTACGCATCCTGCTGGTCCTATGGGCCTTTATCGTGGGACTATCCCGCGTCATGATTGGCCGGCATCACATCAGCGACGTCTTGGCGGGATTTGTGATTGGCTACTTGCAGTTTAACCTGGTGGAGTTGCTCTGGCTTTCTTCTAACACGTGCCAAATGTTGTCCCCCATGTTATGAAGCTCTGTGTTGGGAGGAGACATGTGAACCAGTGACACAGTGGATGGACCTTTAAAAAAAGAACTCTTTGCCCAATGTTCAGCGTTCACTGGAAATGGCAGGAGGACTATTTTTTTTCCTGCATTTTCTTCTTAATAATTACAATTATTAATAATGATCTGAACAATGGTACATGACATTATTCTTGGATAGGCTCAACCCTTTCAGGCATCAGACTCGGGCTAAATAGGGTTTCCAAATTGCTATTATTTTGTCCTTCTTATATCATGGTTCTCTATGAAGACAACATGCATTATTTCATTGGAGTTTTTTTATTTATTTTTTGTTGGGCTCATTAAAATGGTTGAAATGTTCAGTTTTCGGAGAGGTGCTTGATCTATATATGTCCTGATCACTGTGCCATCCGAATTTCTGCTGCATTATTTGCAGTAATGCAGACTCCCCCTCACTCACCAGCTCTCTCCCCCCTTCCTCTCTCTCCCCCCTTCCTCTCTCTCCCCCCTTCCTCTCTCTCCCCCCTTCCTCTCTCTCCCCCCTTTCTCTCTCTCCCCCCTCTGTCTGCTCATCCTACCTTCCTGCCTACGTGCATGGCACATCAAGCAAGCAAGCAGGTAACACAAGTGATTGACATGGGGTCTTTCAGCTGTGAATGGAACAGTGATGCGATGACGTCATGGAGTGGAGCTGTCACTTAGTGATGTCACTGATATAAAACATTTTAAGGGGGCAGTGAGGGAGTTATTTGAACCGTCTTCCAGTCCTCAATGCCAAACCAAAGAAATAAACAGGAGTTGGGGTGTCCAGGTGCCTGGTCCAGTTTCGTTCTGTTTTGTGATGTCACAAAAGCAGTTGTGATGTCACCAGAAGAGTCAGCTCTAGCTGTAAGGTTTTCAGGCTATCCCTGCTTTAGCGCAGGCAGTGTTATCTTTCTGCCACAAACACTGATGTTAACTGCTGACCAGAAATTTACCATTAAAAAAACCTGCTGAAAAAAGACACATAAATTTTTTAAATGGGCAACGGATAAGATGGGAGATAGGACAGGACGACATAGGGCTGGGACTAAGAGGATACAGTTACTCCCCCCCCCCCCCATCCCCCGTCCCCCTCCTCCATTCCCCATTCCCGTGTTTGGATGAGATCGAGTGATCCTAGAGGTCATTACCTCAACCTTTGGTTAATTCAAATAAAAATAATAGCTATTTTTGAGCAGCTTACAGTAAGACAGCAAATCAGGATTATAAACCCTGACATACGGGCGGCTTCTGGGTTTCTCCCGCAAGCTGCCGACTTTATTCCTGATGCAGCGATAGTGGGGGAAAATGTTGTTTTATAATATCAGTTCTCCAAAATGTGCATGTCAGGGGTGGCCAACTCCAGTCCTCAAGGGCCACCGCCAAGTCAGATTTTCAGGATATCCCTGCTTCAGCACAGCGGGCCCCCTGTGCTGAAGCAGGGATATCCTGAAAAGCTGACCTGTTGGTGGCCCTTGAAGACAGCAGTTGGCTCTGGTTAATGGGGAGGCTGACCTTATAAGCTAATGGTAGGCAGTATAGTAATATGGGATTAGTACAGTTGGCTACGGCCCTATAGTTACAGGCCGAGATGCTAGAGAAACGTGGAAATTGTCAGCAGATAAGAAGAACCTGTTTGCCCATTTTCCTATGTGATGTGAAACAGACCCCGCAAGATTACTGACGTTCTTTCCTATTTATCATACCCTGGTGTCCCAAGTAGGTTTGAATGACCTACCTGCATTAGTGCCCGCCACCTGTGTTGGGACACCTCCATATTCCCACAGCCATTATCGGGGTGGCTTTCCGAGCCAACTGTCCCGGGCCTGGCTGCCAAGGGGACCCCGGATTGCTGAATCGGGAAGTTAGGCCCCGGGCCCCGGACGGAATTTACAGGATTGGTGAGACCTCTTCCTATGCCAGGCCCGTCAAGAGCCCGTCGGAGCCCCCTCACTCACCTCAACGGGGTCGGAGCCCCCTCACTCACCTCAACGGGGTCGGAGCCCTCCCACTCACCTCAAGAGGGTCGGAGCACCCCACTCACCTCAACAGGGTCGGAGCCCCCCACTCACCTCAACAGGGTCGGAGCCCCCCCACTCACCTCAACGGGGTCGGAGCCCCCCACTCACCTCAACAGGGTCGGAGCCCCCCACTCACCTCAACAGGGTCGGAGCCCCCCCACTCACCTCAACGGGGTCGGAGCCCCCCACTCACCTCAACAGAGTCGGAGCCCCCCCACTCACCTCAACAGGGTCGGAGCACCCCCACTCACCTCAATAGGGTCGGAGCACAAGATTGCCCCTTTCCATCCCGCTCAACCACCTGGGGAACGTGTGTACCCTTCTGTCCTTGACCCCATGAATGATGGTGATGGATCTGCACACTTGGCCAACCCTTTGCTGAAGAAGTACTTCCAAAGAAGTTACGCACTCAGAAGCAGAATTGAGCCTGTCCTGTTATATATCTCTGCTTCTAGTAACTCCTCCCTAACTCCCCCCGTTTTACGTTCCCCAAACCACACGCTGACGCACAAGGGGCAAACGGCGGAGCCAAGACGAACGCAAGGTGACGCTAGATCGGGGGGGGGGGGAGGGGGCAACTCCAATCCTCCAGGGCCACCAACAGGTCAGGTTTTCAGGATATCCCTGCTTCAGCACAGGGGGCGCAATCAGTGGCTTAGTCAGAATGACAACACCGCCTGTGCAGAAGCAGGGATAGCCTGAAAACCTGACCTGTTGGTGGCCCTTGAGGACTGGAGTTGCCCACCCCTGCTCTGGATGAAAATGTTGCCATTTGTGTCCATATTGCTTTTAAAATGGCCTTGCTACGCGATCCCCCTGTGGTTTAAACGCCTCAAGTGTAACAAGTTTGTAGAACGTGTGTGAGCCACAGGGATACACGTGACACAGAACGTCTCGGACCTGGCTTATTTCATGATCCTGTGCTGTTTCTAGTCATTTCATCGGACGTGTGGTCAGGCTCTACTGAGAAAGTCCAGTTTGGTTACGAGTACAGGCACCTCGTGAATGGGCAGTCACACCTCTGTGAAAAAGCACAGGTCCCACCCCACAAGCAGGGCGCGACGCCAGATTAGCTGCGTCTCAGTGAAACGCTATCCCGCCATCTTTTTAGTCTCCCTGCGCCAAAATGGCAGGTTGGCAGAATCCTGGGCCTGACAACTTATATGATGAGGTGAACCCGCCAGTACTAAGGGGGGCACGGAAAGCCTCTTTTAACCCCGCCTGTGCCAGCAATGCATTGTTTACAAATGTTTTGAGGGACCCTCTGGCCGTGAAAGGGTCACTATATCTGAGATAACAGTAGATGCGTAAACAGAAACATACTCAGTCCTCATTATTTGTGAGGCCTGGACAGTCACAGCCATACGTTAGAAGTGGCATTTTCTTATTATTACTAAGGAAGAGAGAGCAGACGTGTGGAGAGGAGCAGTCGGAGCCTCTGCAGGAGCGAAGGGGTTAAGGGAAAAGGCTCATCTGCTCTAACATACATGATTTCCGGGGGTTTGCAAAGTTTGCAGCAGCTGTGTGCATCTTCCTGTGCAGATAACCGCTTCCTGTCACCCAGAATGCTTATCTGCGCAGGCAGACAAGCTTATCACAGGAAGGTGCGGGCCTGTCACTCACCCAGCGCCATGGAAGATAGAAGCACCGCCTGTAGCACAAGGGTGCGCAACTCCCATTCTCAAGTCCCCCCCCCACCCACCCAACAGGTCAGGTTTACAGAATATCCCTGCTTCAGCACAGGTGGCTCCATCAGAGGCCTCTGATGGAGCCACCTGTGCTGAAGCAGGGGCTGCTTGAGCCACCTGTGCTGGATTACACTATGTTGGCGTTCTTTGTTCTAACTCCTTATTACCATTATTGTCGCCGCGTCTATACCGCATGAGACTTGGAACAACGTTACACCAGAGCCAGAACACCGCGCCATACCGGGGGAACGTCACTCACCTGTACTTCCATCATTTGCCGCAGTTTTGGAGTTGCCGGATTTATTTGGGGATAATGTGAGTTCCCACTTCAGAGATCGTCTTCCAACACATACACCTTAAAAAAAAAAAAACTATATTGCCCTATATTGTTTTTTATTACATGTATTGCACTGATATCTGCGTTCGGGAACAAGTTCCTACCACGGACCGTCCATAAAGGGTTTTTTTGAGCTGCATTTTCCATATACACTTTTTGTGGTCACACCTACTGCACAATAAGTGTCACTTTATTCACAATTGTATTTTTATTTAAGTGATCTTCCTGGTTATTCACCTTATTGCACTTAGTGTTACACTAATTACTGTGTCTGCCCTCTTTGTCATTTACGGATCTGATGCATTAATCGGGGGGGGGGGGGGGTGGGGTGGAGGGTCATTCTACCACAGATATCTGACCCCCAGGACAAGAGAAGCAAAATGAGAGGTGCGGTTTGGCCCTCCCCCCCATTCTAATATCTGCATTACCTTATTGCCCCCTCAATGCTCATTTCTGACAATCCTTGGGGGTTATTCATTAAACTGCAATGGGAGAACTAATTATAATTTACCAACTCCCATTGACTTCATTGGGAGTTTGTGCGTCCGTGCCCCAATCGGCACTATTCCAGTTTAATGAATAACTCCCACTTGAGTTTTAAGCTGGCACACCCGGGCAAAATAGGTGCCCCGACAGATTGGGGGGGTCTCTGCACTAAGAAGCGGGATTTTTTATATTGTGCTACATATATCTCAAGCACTTGGTCAGCTTGCGATTTGAGGATTGTCCCGAGTAAGAGGGGCGTTATAATGCACAGATTATATAAAAGGTATGAAAAGATGTGCCTCAGTACGTCACATTCCCCTGCAATCTGCATCAAAATAATGGCCACGTTTAATGTGGTTTCGTTTCCTGTACAGTAGCGCTGCATGACACTTGTTTTCGAGTCTGGTATATTTTGATGCATGTTTCTTCATTAGACCCGAGTGAATCAGTAAAACACTGCATTCCCGTTCTAATGTGCGTGACTAAGTTCAGAGCCCAGAGGGGACGGGGATCCATTCTGCCCCGTCCCAGGCTGCAGCAGGAATGGACACACCACGGAAAGGCTTTGCTATAAATGGAGGGCTATATATATATATAAAAAACATACTTCTGAAGGGCAGTCGCACTGTTTTCAGCCACTCTATAAGACATTGGTGGGCAACAGACGGGGCCTGGGGGCTTCACCTGCGACCCCAAACCCCTGGCGCAAAGTTTTATTCCTGTGCCACCCTGCCTGCTCTCCCCCCCTGCTTTGCTCCGTGTCAAATGACACGTCGGGGTCATGTAACGTCACGTGGCAACATGATGTTACATGACTCCGCAGCGTCATTTTGACGCCGGGTTGCCATGATGACAAGTGACGTTACAGAGGCCTCACGCGATCCTCGGTATTTAATTTACATGCCTTCGGGGAAGTGCGGGGCCTCTGTGACCGCCGTGCTCTCCCCCCAAAAAAGTCTTGCGCCCCCCACTTTATGCACAACTGCTATATATGACAATGTCAAAGTCCTGTTTTGTTGGGGACTCGGTCCCAAGAGAGTCCAGGAAATCCCTATGCATCCAATCACTTGGACAGGACACCCCTGCTCCCAAAGAAATCTCACGTCCTTAACCCTTCCGCAGGCTTGTTCTTCCTGGGTGTGCAACTCAGGCAGTCCCAGCACGCCCTGCGACAAGCAGTTCTGGGGAACTGTGCCAACCAGCATCCTCCTGGTTGGAGAAAAAGTCTCTCCCCTTCTCTGGGGAAAACAATCTCACTGTGTTCAGTAAAATCCACCAATTGTAATGCCTCAGTCACACAGCAGGGTCTTTTGTACCATATTCAAGGCCAGAAACTCTAAAGTTCGTTGCACAGGGTTTTATTTACAGGTGATAAACAAAACATTAGGCCCACCGTCGCTTTAAGAAAACAAAGCATTTAAATAACACCTACTCCTCTTAGGAGACTGACTAAACAGCAGCTCCCTCTCTACTTGGCTAGCCAACTAAATTGGTTACCAGCCCAAAACACAGTCCGGTTTACAGATATACTGTATGACAATGTCAAAGTCCTTATCTGTTTTGTTGGGGACTCGTTCCCAAGAGAGTCCAGGAAATCCCTTTGGATCCAATCACCTGGACAGGACAGCCCTGCTCCCACAGCAGTCTCCCGTCCTTCACTCTTCCGCAGGCTTGTTCTCCCCAGGCCTGCGACCAGCATCCAGCCGGCCTGGGGAAGTGTGCAAATCAACTTCCTCCTGGTTGGGGAAAAGTCTCTCCTCCTCTCTGGGGAAAACAATGTCACTGTGTGCAGGCCACTTCTTGCCTTTTAGCTCCCTGTTGATACAGCAGTCCAGCCTGCTTAATTAGTTGCAGGTGCAGAAAGCTCCTACAGAGGAATTTAACCTCCTGCACGCTGGACTCTACACTAGCCGCACTACTCCAGCAGATAGAGAAAGTGACTCTATCACTATATATATATAGTCAAAATAAGCAGTTGGCACTCCGGTAGTGAAAATAGGGGCTGGTGTTTGTCCCATATAGAATAATATACATACATACATATACTGTGTAAGGTTAATAGGAAGCACACACATCGGATCTTGGAGAGAAAATATCGAATTTATTTAAACATATCAATGTTTCAGCTCACTCTGGAGTCTCTCACGATGTTCTATATATATATATATATAAAATAAAAAATGAATAGACGATACCGTTCTATGGCTAACTAAATGCTTTAATTTGTGCGAACTTTCGAGATACACTGATCTCTTCCTCCGGCGGTGTTACAATGAATACAGCAGGCAAGGGGTTTACTCAAAAACAGTGCATCTTGGAGTGTGACTAGAGCTCATCCCTCCCCCTGTGTAGTGCGTGATTTATGACTAGAGGTGTTAAATAGTCCCTGAATGTGAGGGATGTAAGAGTGTGTGTATATGTGTGTATGTAAGTATGTAAATATAAATAAATAAAGTGCCCACCGTGTATACTGCGCTTTACAAAAGGTGTGTGTGGAGTGGGTGTATATCAATGGTGTGGGTAGGTATGGAAATGTGAGAGGGTGTTGCATTACTAAAAGTGTGTGTAGATACTATGTGGTCCCTATTGGTATATAGGGATGGAATTACTTAGAGTATTTGTATGTGTAAGACACACACACATATATGTATATATATATATATATATTATGTGGGAAATGTGCAGCCCTTGAAGTATATCATGTTGCTTGCTGACCTCTGCTATAACAAGTCGGCTTATGTTTTTAAATTTGCTGCATCTAACCAAAATAGTATCACTGGCTCCATCAGATCAACATTCTGCAGGTGCTACATTACTTGTTATTTCTTAGTTAGAGGCCAGTCCCCCCCTGGGGCTGTTGGAATCCTATGCAAATGATTGGTCTGCTCAGTCATAGAATCCTCACTTGACCTAAACTCTCTTGTACCTGGCCAGGCAACCTGTCTCCTTTTCTCCCTCTACTGGCTGCCCCAATGACACAGCCAAGCACAGCAGGGAGAATGTAAATGGCGCACTCTTGTGGGAAGGTTTGGTATGGCATGCACATGTAAGAGGCTCGCCCGCACAGAACTTTGAGGGGTTAAGCATCAATGATTCCAGACAGCAAAACCATATTTATCGAGGCGCATAATCTCACATTGCTTATTATGGGAACCTTGTCTTTTTCTTCTGTTCCCCACGTTTTGTAGTTGGGAGCCTGATATAGGACACTCTCCATGGCTAGGGGTGCCAGGTGGCTTCTCCAAAAATACTGGACACAATGGTGAAAGGTGCGACAACATCAAGACACACACACACACCCAAGCTCGAGACACACACACGCAAGCTTGAAACGCACACAGATGCTCGAGGCACACACACACACCTCTTTCTCCGCTCCATGCTGTTTCCTCCTCTCCTTGGCCCCACCCTCAGGCTCCTGACGCCTCCTCCTAATTCGTTGCTGCTGGGTAATGCAGCCAATCAGGATGGAGGAAGCTGCCCAGCCCCCTAGCAACAGCCCTGCTCGGGGATATCCCGCGGCCCCCCCAAGCCGGTCAAGTCACTACGTCCAGAGAGGTGATACCGGACACATACATGTCCAGTATTACCTCTCATTTTTTTACTGGACAGTGTCTAAATACAGGACAATCCGGTTCAATACTGGACACCTGGTAACCCGGGTGTGTGTCTGTGTCTGGAGTGTGTTGCACCTTTCACCATCATTGTGTCCAGTATTTTTGGAGACGCCACATGGCACCCCTAAAAGCTCAGACGTTTGGCACTTTCGATGCACATGAGGCTCCGAGTCATATTTGAACGAAAATGTCCATATTGATAGAGAAATTTTCTTTTCCTCATATCATCTTTCTTTTTATCATTTGATTTTAAAGCTTGAAATGCACTAATTCTTGTTCTATTTTTGAGGCCCCTAATTTTGTGAGGCCCTAAGCTGTGGTTTAGTTAGCTTATGCGTAAGTCCGGCCCTGAGTGTCAGACGTCTGAAACTGGGAGTGCCTGTTCCACTAAGGACAATGATCCTTGCCCAGAAGATTCTCTTACCAGGCGCAAAAAAGCCCAGCATGGTGAGAAACAGTTGTCATCATAAACAAATCCTTCACCCCATTTATACATAGACTGGGAAACTGGAATAACATGCATTATGACTGCACTGAGCTTGTTGCGATTTCGGATCTGATGTAGGGTTGCCAGGTGTCCAGCACTGAACCGGACTGTATTTGGACACTCTGTCCAGTAACAAAAAATGAGAGGTAATACTGGACATGTATGTGTGACCTCTCTGGACATAGTGACGTGACCGGCTTAGGGGGGCCCGTGGGATTTCCCTGAGCGGAGAGAGAGCGGGGCTGTTGCTAGGGGAGCTGGGCAGCTTCCTCCATCCTGATTGGCTGCATTACCCAGCAGCAGCCAATCAAGAGGAGGTGGCAGGAGCCTGGGGGTGGGGCCAAGGAGAGGAGGAAACAGCATGGAGTGGAGAGCGGCGAGAGGTGTGTGTGTGTCTTCTCGAACGTGTGTGTGTCTCTTGAACGTGTGTGTCGAGTGAGTCACATCTTTTACCAATGTGTCCAGTATTTTTGGAGGAGCCGCCCGGCAACCGTACAAATACAAAATCCTATTGTTTTTTTTTTAATGAGATTTTTTTTGGGGGGGGGTTCCTTTCTTTGATTTATCTGGTACACATTCATTTAACCCCCCCCCCCCCATGCCCCTCCATCCCCCTATTTGTACATAGGGACTGTCCGCAGGGTGATGATGTGGTTGTAGTTCCTTCAGGTGCCTGCAGGGGTCACTGCCGGCTTTGCGCCTACTCTCTCTCAGGCTGTGATTGACAGGTGGGAAGAAGAGGGGAGGGCCTAGAGGAGGAGAAAAAAAAAAAAAAAAAAACAGCGACGGAGGAGAAAGGCGAAGCCCGGGAGCCGACAATCTGCCGCCATCCTGCGCACCGACCGCCCATCCCAACCCCGGCACCGTGTACAAGTCACGACCAAGGCCCCCTTCATTAGACCAGGTGTGTATTTGCAGCCGGGCTGCCGTCCTTCAGCTTGTGTTTTGCGGGAGGAGGAGGCCGGGCCCAGGCCGCAGCTTTGTTCGCTCAGCCGCAGCAGCCATTTTCCCGAATCCTCCATCTTCCCTCAGAGAGTCTCCGAGGGGGGGAGGCCCGGCCGTGAGGACAGGGTCACCGGGAGCTCCTCATACCCTGAGCCGGGGGGACAGCCCGGTACCCGAGGCCTTCACCTGCCCGCCCCCATCTCCCGGTGCCGGGGGGGGGGGGGTCATTCTCTGTGACATCCTGCACCCACAGACAGGGAGGTGTGTGTGTGTGTGTGTGTGTGTGTGTGTGTGTGTGTGTGTGTGTGTGTGTGTGTGTGTGTGTGTGTGTGTGTGTGTGTGTGTATATATATATAGATATACACACACTGTATATGGAGGGGTAGAGTCAGGTATAAATACTATATGGTGGGGCATTGTCAGTTGAGTGTATATATGGAGGGTTATAGAATCGTGTATGTATGTGTGTGTGTGTGTTATGAATATGGGGGAAGGGAGGGACCATAGACGATTGTGTGTTTCTGTATATAGATGTGTGTATAGAAACAGGAAGGCTTGTAATGTGGGGGAGGGGATATACGGTTGTGTGTGTGTGTGTCAGAAATAATACCAGATTCTAAACATCAATATGTTTATTCTGTGTGTATACATAGTACAGATAGTAAATAGTAAACATAATTCCACGGGTTGTATAAAAAGGTCCCTGCTCCGCTGTGTGCAACGCTATATAGTTCTATATTGCAGGTACATGAAACCTTGGCGCAATGAATGTGTAACCTTTTCATCAGAGGTGTTTTACATGCACATATAGGCCTGTACACACCAATATGTGCTCATAAAGATGCCTGGATATCTTTAATATAACATATTGTGTATGTTGTATGCACATTTTGTCTCAGTATAGATAAGCCTTTGTGTGCAAGTATGTATTTAATTGGATGTTTATGTGATTTATATAACCATGCCTATATGTGACTAGGTTGTACGTATGGCTTTTAACTGGTTGCACAGGCTTCTTTGTTTATGGTAATGACTACACCTGCCTAAGTGTTTCTGCCTTTAGATGGTAAATACGTGTAGGCATTTAAATCTACTAACGCATTATAACTGCTTCCCATTACCCAAATACAAATAACAGTACCTGTGTGGCCTAGTATTTGATAGTTTGGTCCCTCTCTTCCTCACCAGTATCTAACGTCCTCTTCATCCTCTCTATTATACCATTATACCCTTACAGCGGGGGTTCTCAACTCCAGTCTTCCCCCCTCCCAAACCGGTCAGGTTTTAAGGATATCCCACCTTCAGCACAGGTGGCTCAAGATTGAGCCACCTGTGCTGAAGTTGGGATATCCTGCGAACCTGACCTGTTGGTGGCCCTTGAAGACTGGAGTTGGCCACCCCTGGCTTAAGTACTTCAAAGGGTTCTGCTATCACCTTTTTAGCTTGTTTTCCAGTTGCTCACATGCTTTGCTTATTAGATAAATCACTTTTATCTGTTGCTGATTAAACCACAAGCTGTTCCATTTTCAGAACATTTTGTATTGAAGTGATGACTTGTTGTCTCTTACTGTGTGGGGTTTCCTTCATGGGTAGAAAATCTATGTCAATATTTACACTGGTGCCAAATCAATGTACACAGTAAAAACACAAACAAACCCTGTAATAGACAAAAACACGTAATATAACCAATACAATACGTTTGCCGGTGTATTGGAGTGAAATTTGGTTTAATTGGATAAAACTTTACAATATATAGACAATCAAGCAAACGTCCCCTTCTCCCCCATATTTTTATATATCTCCAGAACAGGGCGTCTTATTTGCTGTTGAGATGAACGTTTTGGTCCCGTTGGGGCCTTTATCAAGATTGTGTATGTATAATATTCGTTCAGTTAACTTTGCTTCCCTTTTCAGTCGAACATAAATGTAGAATAGCCCTGTTGGCTGTTTTCTTTCTTTTTTTATAGTTGCATATATTCTGTTATAAAACATAAAGATAAACAGCCCCGCTCGTGTGCCTGAAAATATCTTGTAAATGCAAAGTTGCGATCGTTCCTAGACGCACATACTGGCGTTGTTTCCCGTGTCACAATTGCCACGTCTGGTGCGGTATATTTGTGGTTGTGCGTCTTGAGACATTGATGTGTGTTAAGTTTCTGGAATTGTGCGTTATTTATTGTACTAGCAGATAAATCTTGCGTTCATGATTCCGTAGCCGTCGAGACCAAGTCTTCAGACATGACTATAAAATGCGTCGTCGAACACGGGCCTTACGTTATTTGATATGCGTGATATTTGACCGTTAAAGTTTATGAAGCAGAGAATTCCGTCTGCGACTCGTATTCAATGACGCCGGCAAAAGTCAAATCTGTGTGGGGTAAAATGTAGTGCCATGATGGTTCTGTGCCCCATCGTGTTGTAGGATTTTGTTTCAATGTGTGAGACGGGAGACGCTGGAACTGTACCATTCTGTCACACAAGCTGCCTGTATCTTGGATTGCTACTTTTTAGAAAGCAAAAACAATCGGAGTTTTACGCTTGGAAAATCGTTAGGTTGGTATGTGTATTTTCCTTTTTAAGATCACCAGCAGCGAGGGGGATCACTTTATAGGGTTTACCAAGTGGGATATCGTACCCAACCGATCACACCCCAATCTGGCATTGACTTGAAAGGCAGTTCACACTGGTTCAGACTGAGATTCCCTGTGTTGGCGCTTAGTGAATTTGCACTTGTCTGGAGTAGATTGCTCCCCCCCCCCCTTTATTAAGTATGTACAGCTCTGTACATGGTAGATATGTACAATTTATGCAGTAGCTCCTGCACATAAGTTTACAGTTTGTGTTATTGCTCCTAAATGAGGGATATGGCCAAATCACAAGGCGCGTACACTGCATCGAACTAGCTTCACTTGCTTCAACAACTACTGCTCCGTTTCAGCACTATGAAGTATAATGATTGGGTAAAGGGGACGTAGCATAGTTTACTGGTAATAAACATAACAAAAGCAACTTCATTGTTGGAGGCTTTGGCACTGAAACCTAGCAGGCATAATAGTGTAACGGGGTTTATTAGCATTGATTACAAGACTTTAAAATGCGTTGTGATCATTTTAATATACGTTGCCGTCGCAACATTTGTTTTTGATCTTATTCCGTTACGCTTTGGTTTTATAAACTTTGGTTGAGGTTCACTAAAGCACGCTCACCGTAACTCCCATTTTAAATGAATAGTGATTATTTAAATCACTGACCCCAGCTTGTTACGTCCCTGTGACCACTGTCACTACTGTTACATCCGCATCATGAGGTGCCTGGAAATCTCGTCTCGCAGGATCACAGCTCTACGTGGAGTCTCGGCATCTCTACTTCTCAGTCTTCTTCACAACACCCTACGCGTTTTGTTGATGCTTCGTCAATGGTGAACCTGACGGAGCATCAGCGATACCCGTAGTGTTGCAGAGACTCAATGTAGATCCAGAGGATGGAGAACTGTGATCCCGCAAAACTACTTAAACGCAGAGAATTGAACTGCAGGGGTGAACAGGGTGGGTTTTGACCAGGAAGAGGGTGTACGGACCAAGTTTTCACACTCCGAAAACTAGCAGAAATACGACTCCGCTGCAAAAAGATACCTTTTTATGGTATTTGTTGACTTCTTTTGCGCTTTTGACAGTATGGATCACCCATCGCTATGGTGCGCCCTCAAAGCTGATACGGTACCACATGCCAGTCTCAATGTGCCAAGAGCTTTTTATAAAGGAGGTACAAGCAGAATCCAACACATGGGCAACATATCCGCGCCATTCTCCATATCCCCGGGAGTCCAACACATGGGCAACATATCCGCGCCATTCTCCATATCCCCGGGAGTCCAACACATGGGCAACATATCCGCGCCATTCTCCATATCCCCGGGAGTCCAACACATGGGCAACATATCCGTGCCATTCTCCATATCCCCGGGAGTCCAACACATGGGCAACATATCCGCGCCATTCTCCATATCCCCGGGAGTCCAACTCATGGGCAACATATCCGCGCCATTCTCCATATCCCCGGGAGTCCAACTCATGGGCAACATATCCGCGCCATTCTCCATATCCCCGGGAGTCCAACACATGGGCAACATATCCGCGCCATTCTCCATATCCCCGGGAGTCCAACACATGGGCAACATATCCGCGCCATTCTCCATATCCCCGGGAGTCCAACACATGGGCAACATATCCGCGCCATTCTCCATATCCCCGGGAGTCCAACACATGGGCAACATATCCGCGCCATTCTCCATATCCCCGGGAGTCCAACACATGGGCAACATATCCGCGCCATTCTCCATATCCCCGGGAGTCCAACACATGGGCAACATATCCGCGCCATTCTCCATATCCACGGGAGCCAGACACATGGGCAACATATCCGCGCCATTCTCCATATCCCCGGGAGTCCAACACATGGGCAACATATCCGCGCCATTCTCCATATCCACGGGAGTCCAACAAGGTTGCATATTATCGCCTATGTTATTCAATATTACCATGGATTGGATTCTATGAAAAACATTTAAAGACAGGCCTGGCGTACTAGTGGGAAGCGAGTTTTTTTTCTTTTCTTACGCACCTTGTTTATGTCGATGACATCGTGTTCTTAGTGAATACAGCCCAGGAGGCACAAGAAACTTTGAACGACATGCAAGCCAATGCAAAGAAGCTCGGCTTATTCATAAATACGGAAAAGACGAAATGCATATTTACCGGTACCCTACAGATTCAACTGGACGGCAACCCAATTGAGCGAGTGGACTCCTTCAAATACTTTGTGTCTATTATTGATAGCCAAAGCATAGCAACTATGAACAACATCAAAAGCCGCATCGGTAGTGCCACTGCAGCGTTCGCCTCATTAAAGAAATGCTTGTGAAACCAACAGGACGTGCACATTTTTAACGCCTCAATACGCATCATTTTACTGTGTGGCTCAGAAACATGGTCACTACTCAAAAGCGATATGAACCTACTCGAACGATTCAAACTAAGATGTCTACGTAACATACTCCATATTACGCTACGAGATCGATGGAAAAATGAAGGAGGTACGGTTAGCCTGTCAAAACCAATCCACAATGGACCAGTACATTAAGCGACAAAGACTTAGGTGGTTTGGCCACGTCTGCCGTATGGACATCACCAGACTACCATACCAGCGCCTCAACACCACACGACCCATAGGCTGGAAAGTGGACCGAAATGCTCCAAAGAAAACGGGGTCGAACCAGGTGGCGCAAGATCTCAAACCGCTCCACTTCACAGTAGCCGAAGCCAGAAAAGCCGCCCTAAATCCAGATCAATGACGCAGAATCACTAGAGACGTATTGAACATTCTGCCGCTGGCCTCCACAACACATCGCTCTTTACCTTTATATAAAAGATGAAGCAATGTCGTTTATGGAGTATAATCCAATATAAAAAATCCCATACACCCCGTGATGCGGTAGTACGAGTGGTCGTCGGGTTGGTGTGGGGTAGTACGAGTGGTCGTCGGGCTGGTGTGGGGTAGTACGAGTGGTCGTCGGGCTGGCGTTGGTGTGGGGTAGTACGAGTGGTCGTCGGGCTGGCGTTTGTGTGGGGTAGTACGAGTGGTCGTCGGGCTGCCGTTGGTGTGGGGTAGTACGAGTGGTCGTCGGGTTGGTGTGGGGTAGTACGAGTGGTCGTCGGGCTGGCGTTGGTGTGGGGTAGTACGAGTGGTCGTCGGGCTGGCGTTGGTGTGGGGTAGTACGAGTGGTCGTCGGGCTGGCGTTGGTGTGAGGTAGTACGAGTGGTCGTCGGGCTGGCGTTGGTGTGGGGTAGTACGAGTGGTCGTCGGGCTGGCGTTGGTGTGGGGTAGTACGAGTGGTCGTCGGGCTGGCGTTGGTGTGGGGTAGTACGAGTGGTCGTCGGGCTGGCGTTGGTGTGGGGTAGTACGAGTGGCCGTCGGGCTGCCGTTGGTGTGGGGTAGTACGAGTGGTCGTCGGGCTGGCGTTGGTGTGGGGTAGTACGAGTGGTCGTCGGGCTGGCGTTGGTGTGGGGTAGTACGAGTGGTCGTCGGGCTGGCGTTGGTGTGGGGTAGTACGAGTGGTCGTCGGGCTGGCGTTGGTGTGGGGTAGTACGAGTGGTCGTCGGGCTGGCGTTGGTGTGGGGTAGTACGAGTGGTCGTCGGGCTGGCGTTGGTGTGGGGTAGTACGAGTGGTCGTCGGGCTGGCGTTGGTGTGGGGTAGTACGAGTGGTCGTCGGGCTGGCGTTGGTGTGGGGTAGTACGAGTGGTCGTCGGGCTGGCGTTGGTGTGGGGTAGTACGAGTGGTCGTCGGGCTGGCGTTGGTGTGGGGTAGTACGAGTGGTCGTCGGGCTGGCGTTGGTGTGGGGTAGTACGAGTGGTCGTCGGGCTGGTGTGGGGTAGTACGAGTGGTCGTCGGGCTGGCGTTGGTGTGGGGTAGTACGAATGGTCGTCGGGCTGGCGTTGGTGTGGGGTAGTACGAGTGGTCGTCGGGCTGGCGTTGGTGTGGGGTAGTACGAGTGGTCGTCGGGCTGGCGTTGGTGTGGGGTAGTACGAGTGGTCGTCGGGCTGGCGTTGGTGTGGGGTAGTACGAGTGGTCGTCGGGCTGGCGTTGGTGTGGGGTAGTACGAGTGGTCGTCGGGCTGGCGTTGGTGTGGGGTAGTACGAGTGGTCGTCGGGCTGGCGTTGGTGTGGGGAGGACTGTAGCGCTAAACTCTCCTGTCTTACACATGCTATTTTATTATTTTTGAATGGAGTTGGTTTAACCATCCTTGTTACTGTGTTATGCCATGTCCTCCTCTCACCTATTTACTTGAGCTGATTTACATCAAGAAGAGTGAATCTGAAGGAGGATATGTTACCATCCTGAATATACCATATAAACATACACAAACTATGCAACTGACTCTTTGGTTTGTGTCTTTTTTAATTGTTTGAGAAATCCAAATATTTTTTCCCAAACGAGTTTGCACCATTTGTTCTTTTTTTCGTATACACTGTAGGTACTCCTTTTGGATATTCATTTTGGACTTTGTGGGGAAAGTACTTATCTCAAAGCTGCGGGGAGAGCAATAGGGTTTTTATCGTTTTCGCATCAAATATAGTATTTTTATTAACAATTGTACAAATATAATATACATCTGAGATTGTATATGCATTGACTTCTGAGATGTTGTATTCACTTTCATATAATTTAAAAATTATTTTATTTTTTTAGAGAAATTCTATTTGATTAGCACATCTGATATATTTTTTTTCCTTCCTGATAGCAGATGGGTGTTCTCTTGTTTGCGCTTATCTGTAGTACAATTTCTCTGTTTGAGAGCCACCTAGTTCACAGGGGGCCTTAATGTTGTATGTGTGTATGTGTAAAACGGGCTGCTTCCCAACAGGCGCTGTTTAACGCTGATACGAAACGTCAAACTTAAGTTACGTTTCGAATACTTGGCTACACCATTGCTGAAAACGCAGCAACAATTCCAAGGTCGGTGATCGGGGCTGGGATATGCGTTTTACCAAATCCTGGTGATCTACAAAATAACAAACTAGATTTTACAATGACTTTTTTGTGATCAGAACGCTCCCCGCTCGCCTAGATTCATATTTTAATGTGGTCTGTAACTGATACATACGCCTATAACTTATTTTATCTTTAACTGTTCATGCAATGTCTTCATATATAATATATAACCATGTTAACCTAATGTAACCATGTACAGTATCTGTCATCATACTGTAACCCTGTCCCGGACATACTTTAAAACCAGAGGTAATTCTCAATATATGACTACCTGGTAAACATATAAATAGACGAGAAGCAGGGGGTCTCTGGACCTGAACCGCGTTAATTTCGGCTCCGGGGACCCCTTGCTCCCAGAGATACTTACCTCCGGTAGAAGGAGGTACCGGTAGCAGCTCTGAAAGTTTAAGTGCTCGGTCACGTGGGCCAATAAGAAGCCTTAAGGCATGACGTTACGGCTTCCTATTGGCTCGTGTGACGCGGGAGCTTTTAAAGCCACCATTTCGATAGCCCCTTATAGCCCAGCAGGAGCTGCTACTCCCGTCAGAGGTAAGTATGTCAGGAAGCAGTGGGTCCCCCGGGCTGAAATTAACACGCTTCAGCTCGGAGACCCTCCGCTTCAATCATATAACAGTAAACCAAAAAAAGGAAAGCCGGATTGAGGCTTCAAAGCGGTGAGATAGGAAAGAATTGATAAGGTAATGTGAATGCGACCAAATTGTTAAAGGACTCTTGAATTGTGCAATTATCACAGGGGGTAGAGAAAATATACAGTGGTTATTTCTAAGGATCAAATGGAAAAATAGATTTATACTGTCTAACCTTCCTCTCAACTAATAACCAGGTGGCCGACACTGCTGATTAGGGGTATTTTGTTTCCTTTTGTGGAATATACTGTAATAAAACTTTGCATTGCCCGGGGATATTGTTTGACGAAGGCTAGGCCTTGTACATCGTCTAGCTTAATTACTTGCATACACGGGGGCTTTATTTTTGAAGAAGCAATTGACAGTAGCTCTAGTACAGGGGTGGCCACCTCCAGTCCTCAAGGGCCGCCAACAGGCCAGGTTTTCATGAGTTCCCTGCTTCAGCACAGGTGGCTCAATTAGAAGATTGAGCCACCTGTGCTGAAGCAGGGATATCCTGAAACCCTGACCTGTTGGTGGCCCTTGAGGACTGGAGTTGCCCTGCTCTAGTAGAAAGAAAATAGCTCATTTTGGCAAACCACAAGGAATTGTGATTGTGTGTTTGCATGTATTATTTACTTGGAAGATGTGAAACCGCAGTTAGAATGGCAAACACGTGAGTTTTGTGATGGACGCAGTTACAGATTCAGTCTGTAAAATATATGTATTTGTTCATGTCCGTATGCAACTGTGCAAACATCAACAAGCTCTTGCTCACGTTAGAAATGTGAATGTTTGCCTAGCCCAGGGGTCTGAAACCTCTCCAATATACTCCGAGAGCTGCAACACGTGCATGAATATTACACCCCCACAAACACATACTGTACTATACACTAATAGGTATATACTGTATAAGCATTAACATATGACAGTGAGTGGGGGAATAAAATGCATCTCGCAAAAAGTCCCTTTTATTTCGTTTTCTTTTCATTGTTTTTCTGTGCTAAAGTGTCATTTATGTATACATACATACACTACCCCCCAAAAAACACCTACACGACCCCTCCAAATTTACATACACACCACCCCTCCCTCCCCAAATACACACATACGTAAATTGGGGGCGCTGGTCGGGCCTCTTGTTGCCGCTGGGCCTGACGTCTCCCCAGCTGCTTGCCTGCCTCTCGTGTACTGTCCCACGCCGGCTCTGTGACGTCGTCTCGCACCGGAAATTAAGACGTGCGCACCGGCATGAGAGCCCGGCGTGGGACAGTACAGGAGAGAGGCGTTGGGCCCGGCGGCAACAAGAGGCCCGACCAGCGCCGGCCAACCACTGCAGCCACCTCCCCGTGATAGGGAGGGTGTGAGGCAGCAGCTGGGGGTCGGCAACCTGCAGAGAGCCGCATGTAGGAGCGGAAAGAGCTGCAGGTTGCAGACCCCTGGTCTGGCCTGTAAGAGAATACACACCTGCTAGCGTGAGTTCACTAGGTGCCGTCTGTGTCATTTTCTGTCTTCTATTCAGAATTAAAATAGACAGTAACTACTTGTGAAACCTAAAGCAAGGATGTCAAACTCAGGTCTTAAGGGCCGCCAACAGGCCAGGTTTTATGGATATCCCTGCTGCAGCACAGGTGGCTCACCTGCTTCAGCAGTCTTCAACTGAGCCACTGATTGAGCCACCTGTGCTGAAGAAGGGTTATCCATAAAACCTGGCCTGTTGGTGGCCCTGGCCGAAATGGAAAATGTGACATCTTTTGCAACAACAAATGAAGAATGCCTGAAACTGGGATTTGTTGAATAAGAAATGTTGCGGTCTGGTAATTGCATCAGTCTGCTCGAAATCCTGCAGGAATATCCTTTAAACCAGGGGCGCACAAACTTTTTTTGCTGCCCCCTCTCCCCTCCTCCCCCCCCCTGCCTGCTCCACTCAGTCCTGAGACCCTCCTCCTTACCTCGCGCGACGTCGTCACCTTGACACGTGTGACGTCACATGACCCCGCGGCGTCTTTTGAAGCTGCGTTGCCATGGACACGAGTGATGCTGGCAGAGTCCAGGTAAGTTTTAGAGTTGGAGGCGTCACGTGATCCCCTGACATTTAATTTAAATGCCTCGGAAGAGCGCAGGGCCTCAGCAACGGCCCACATCCCCCCCCCCCCCCCCCCCAGACAAATCCAGCTCCCCCCACTTTGCGCTGTGCTGGTAACATTAAAACTTGGTCCCTTTCCTTAAATGAACGTAGGGCCTGGGGATCCTGCGTGTGTGTATGATAAATTCAATAAAATGTCCCTAATGTCTTTGATAAAGTGATGGATAACATCATTTTAGTATTCTCATACTCTACGCAGGGGTGTGCAAAGTGGGGGGGCCGCTGGTTGCAGAGGCCCCTGCGCTTTAAATGCCGGGGGATCGCGTGAGGCCGCTGCAATGTCTCCTACCTTGTCTTCGGCAACGCCGCTTCAAATTATGCCATGTGACCCCGCAGCGTCATTTGACGCTGAGGACAAGGAAGGAGGGGGGCGCGAGAGAGTAAGGAGAGCAGGCAGGGGTGGGCGGGTGGGAACGTTTGCACACCCCTGCTCTATGGATCTTGAACTGCATTTGTCCAAAAAAATGATCAGCCAAGTTGAATTGATGCTAAGCAGGCAGAGCTGTTTTGTGGTGTCACTGGACCCATAAAAGAAGTTTGGTTTCAGAAATGCAAATCGGGTGGGGCGTTCCAAAAACCTTCCCCAAATTGGAGGATTGTGCGTACACAGGGGAGGTAGTGGGGTCGTTATGTCACTACCTGCTTAACAATCAATCATGCTAACATTGTGTTTTATAGAATATAAGTTGTATGTCAACGTTTGCAAGCAGTAGACGTTAACCATCTATTTCAGGGGTGGGCAACTCTATTCCTCAAGGGCCACAAACAGGTCATGTTTTTACCATGTCCCTGTTTCTGCACAGGTGGTGCAGATGAAGATTGAGCCGCCTGTGCTGACGCAGGGATGTTCTGAAAACCTGATCTTCTGTTGGCCCTATAGGACTGGAGTTGCCCACTCCTAATCTATTCAGTTTAGAACTAATCTTTTAGGGAACAGGAAGGCTGACGCCATTTGTTACTGTTACAGTTCATTGATCGTGCTAAGATTCTGTTGGCTTTCTGGGTACCCAGATTTGTCTCGTCTTCCCAGGGGGATTGGCATCATTTGTTCATGGCTATGGAGGGAAGGGCATCGGAGACTGATTTGCAGTCTGGGAAAGAGTTGTATGTTGTTCAGGTGCAATTTGAGGACCTTTAATTATCCCTCAGTTGACTACAGTTTTTGTACAAATAAACACACGTCTTCAGAGACCACTACTGTACAGAGATTCAAACTAACTTCCATTATCTCCAGTGGCATAAAAGACTTATTATATCAATACATGGCAACATTGTTATTCTTCAGTGCTGGCTGTGTGCCAAACTATACAGCACTGCACATTTCTGTATCAATATATCTCAACCAGGAATGTGCTGTATCACTTTTACAGTACAGAATGATGAGGTTTTGAGGGGGGGGGAGATGGGCTATATATATAACGTGCACTACATTTTTAACCACTGAATGGACACCTTTCTGTAATGCGTTACTGATGACTCGGGCAGTAGATTAATTAAAAGTACGTTTAACAGGAGACCCAGATCAGTTAAAAAGAAATCACATCTTGTTTTGTTAAATATTCAACATCGCCTAGGGGGGGAAAAAACTCTTGCAAAACAGCCAACCCGTTTCACACCTATCAGGGTTTTCTCATGGGAGTAAAACGTCTTCTTATATACACACACAATTCTCATACAAACCAGCCTTATCGGGTACTTAACTTCTTCATTACAAGCTTAAGTAAAGAATGAACATTCGTGCTCCCTTTGCGTGTGCTCGTGTTCTGAAGCCCCGGCGGGTGTGAAACGCGTCAGGAGGGGCCCTCTGAGGTTGTGTTTTTTTTTGTTTTTTTTTTAATTCTGATCTGGGTCCTCTGTTAGATTGTGGTGGTCTATCTGAGTTCTGTGGGGACAATCCTGTGACCAGGCAGTCACTAGATACAATTGGGGCACTGCTAGAGAGGGCAGGGCTCACAAAGGGGAGTGCCAGAGCCTGTTTCAGAAGAAGGGGGTGTGACTGTAAATGGTTGCTATAGAAACAAAAAATGCTTGTTACATTATAATACATACAAAATGTAATTCAGAGTTGTTTATAAAAAAAAGGCTACAAGCATTTTCTCATAGTACAGACCTGATTTATGAGAAAAAAAACACATGTAGGATATTGCTTGGTCTGCAGGTTTACAAGCCACAGCACGAGTATAGGATCATACCTACCAGAAGCAGAACTACAAGTCCCATCATTCCATGCTTCTACTGAAGGTTTCTATGCAGAGACTTTTCTGTGTGCAGCCACAGATCAGCCAGGTGCTTCTCAACAGGAATCTGGAATAGACTTGTCTTATTGGTGGAATACATTGGTATTGTATTTGTAGTGTAGATTTTTAACGAGCGGCAGATTGACGAGGAAAAGGACCGCTTTGATACATGCTGTTACAATATGACTGTTTATACTGTTACAGATGATAGGTTGGTTATCTAGGTGTCCGCTTCATTAAATAAATCTCGGTCTTCCTCTCCCCCTCCCCCCCCCCCCCCGAGGCGGGTGGCAGTGTTTGTCTGCACGCTGCTTTTTGGCAAGTAGTGGAAGGAAGACAGACACATTTGTGGAGCTTTGCATATATTATTAATTGGGATCACCACCAAGGAAAATCTTTTTGGCAATAGTTGAGTGCAGGTGAAATGAACGTTTTGATCCAGCCGGCCTTATCCCACGCGGCACCGTAGGAATAACTAGGAACGTTTGTGTGACTGAGCAAATAATACTGCAGCCATTGTAGTGATACAACAAACAGGGTTACATGGCAACTCAAAAAGAAATCCTATCGGCCATTTAATGAGCCCCAGAAATTGTTCAGCATCTTTTATCCAAAATGGAGAGCAAGAGGATTTCATAGATACAGAAATACGAAAGTAAAGGCAGTGTTAATAAGTAAAATAAACCATGCTTGGGTGGCGGCTTTCAACAGTCAAGGGATTTTTGTTTGTTTTTATTGTAGTATTGATCACAAATGTAATTTCTGCAGATAATATTAATTTATTCCCCGGGGTCATCAAAGGCGCCTGATTCTTTCTGCTAATTGGCTTTCATTCGTTAGTCTGTTCTCACTCCTCATTGAAATGTAAACTGGCCCTGTTCAATGGTCTTGCACCTAGTTTGGAACCCGACTTGAAAATTAAATGTTCCTGTTTTTTGTTGATCATCTTCAGATGTAATTAGCCTTCTACCCAATGGTGGCTTATATGGAAGCTGAAGCATGTCTTACTGCAGGGGTGGCTAACGGCAGTCTTCAAGGTCCGCCAACAGGTCAGGTTTTCAGGATATCCCTGGTTTCGCACAGGTGGCTGTTGACTGAGCCACCTGTGCTGAAGCTGGGATAGCCTTAAAACCTGCCCTGTTGGCGGGGCCTTGAGGACTGGAGTTGCCCACCCCTGCTTTACTGGGTATGTGAGACGAGGTACCTTATAATTCTATCCCTTTCATACGGGTGACATTGCAGCATGTTTATAATGTAATATACTAGATATTATACTATTTATACTAGAACATACATAACAAGGAAACTCCTGTGTAGGAGCAGTGTCACAATGCTCCATTTTGACACCTTTTTGTAAAAGAGAGGAACACTGAGAAGGTGCTACTCAATAATAAGAGCTCTGTCACCCCGCCTGCTGCCAGCTATTGTCTTATTGTAAGCTCGGTTGCATTGTATATTTCCCTTGATGGCATCTATAGGCTTTACAAGGAGACACTTTTTGAAAATGAATTTGATAATGCCAAGACTTGCCTTGGTTTGTGCCTAATCTCTCATGATGACCCAGGTCCTTAAACTTCTTAAATCTGCCATATAGCCGGGAACCAGGTCCAAGGAGGAGGGTCAAGGGGGCAATTCATGCTATTTGTTCCTGGACTAATAAACATGTGACCTATGTAATAATTGCATTGTCTACTCTAAACCAGGGGTGCTCAACTTCAGTCCTCCAGCCCCCCTCCTCCAAACAGGTCAGGTTAACAACCGAGCCTCTGAGCCACCTGTGCTGAAGCTGGGATATCCTGAAAACCTGACCTGTTGGGGATGCTTGAGGGCTGGAGTTGAGCACCCCTGTTCTAAGCTCTTGATTGCAAAGAGGTGTAACGAGCCTGTCACATTTGTGTGCAGTGACTGGCGCACGTTTGCGTGCATGTGCCCTGGATTCCAGCTATCTGCTTGTGCTTTTCGGCGTGTGAGCCGCGGGACTAGAGTTGGACAAAAACAAATGGTTTCCCATAATAAATATTCTCACGATAAATGTCCCAATATCGTTATAAGGATAAATCTGTTGCATAAAGAAAACGGGCAATAAAAACAGGCGGCATCCATAACCGTAACGTTCATTAGAAAGCTTTGCTCTCGCGTTAAAATAATTTCAATGTTTGTTTAGTTTCGGAACATTTTATTACACTTTTTTTTTAAAGACCCTAAATAAAAAAAAAAAACCTCTTGTCCTTTGTGGACATCCAAGTTGTGAGTAAGGAAGAGAATTAAGGGAACTGTTCTCATTTTATTCATAAAGTGCCAACATATTCCGTAGCGCGGTACAGAGAGATGTAAATGACATCAACTGTTGCATACCAAATCAGGACAGACAGGCGGAAACAGATACAGGAGCTAATGAGGGCCCTGCTCCTGGGAGCTGACAGTCTAGAGGGAATGGGTGACACACCGGCCACTATGAGCCTCAGTGAAGGGAGCAGTGCTGGTAACCTCCGCAGGAGGGCTGCCGTTATCCGGGTTACCCTGGCAGTTGCAGGATGGAACGTTTCACTGCGGCGTTTGGCCGGGACAAACGCTGCTGGTGTTCTGTCCCCGGGGCACTTAGCCTCAGGACAGTTCGCCGCGTGCCCGACCTGACAAGCCCGCCTGCTCCAACAATAGCATGTTTAAATGTCCAGCACATGGGAGCAGCCTGTCTAGGTCGTGTAGTGGTCCCGCGCATGGGAGTGGCCTGTACGCAGTGTAGTGGTCCCGCACGTGGGAGTGGCCTGTCTAGGCAGTGTAGTGGTCCCGCACGTGCGAGTGGCCTGTCTGTATGCAGTGTAGTGGTCCCGCGCATGGGAGTGGCCTGTACGCAGTGTAGTGGTCCCGCACGTGGGAGTGGCCTGTACGCAGTGTAGTGGTCCCGCACGTGGGAGTGGCCTGTCTAGGCAGTGTAGTGGTCCCGCACGTGGGAGTGGCCTGTCTAGGCAGTGTAGTGGTCCTGCACGTGGGAGTGGCCTGTCTAGGCAGTGTAGTGGTCCCGCACGTGGGAGTGGCCTGTCTGCACGCAGTGTAGTGGTCCCGCACGTGGGAGTGGCCTGTCTGCACGCAGTGTAGTGGTCCCGCGCGTGGGAGTGGCCTGTCTAGGCCGTGTAGTGGTCCCGCACGTGGGAGTGGCCTGTCTGCACGCAGTGTAGTGGTCCCGCGCGTGGGAGTGGCCTGTCTAGGCCGTGTAGTGGTCCCACACGTGGGAGTGGCCTGTCTAGGCCGTGTAGTGGTCCCGTGCATGGGAGTGGCCTGTCAAGGCAGTGTAGTGGTCCCGCACGTGGGAGTGGCCTGTCTGTACGCAGTGTAGTGGTCTCGCAAGTGGGAGTGGCCTGTACACAGTATAGTGGTCCCGCACGTGGGAGTGGCCTGTCAAGGCAGTGTAGTGGTCCCGCACGTGGGAGTGGCCTGTCTAGGCAGTGTAGTGGTCCCGCACGTGGGAGTGGCCTGTCTAGGCAGTGTAGTGGTCCCGCACGTGGGAGTGGCCTGTCTAGGCAGTGTAGTGGTCCCGCACGTGGGAGTGGCCTGTACACGGTATAGTGGTCCCGCACGTGGGAGTGGCCTGTCTGTACGCAGTGTAGTGGTCCCGCATGTGGGAGTGGCCTGTACACAGTATAGTGGTCCCGCGCGTGGGAGTGGCCTGTCTGTATGCAGTGTAGTGGTCCCGCACGTGGGAGTGGCCTGTCTAGGCAGTGTAGTGGTCCCGCACGTGGGAGTGGCCTATCTAGGCAGTGTAGTGGTCCCGCACGTGCGAGTGGCCTGTCTAGGCAGTGTAGTGGTCCCGCACGTGGGAGTGGCCTGTCTAGGCAGTGTAGTGGTCCCGCACGTGGGAGTGGCCTGTCTAGGCAGTGTAGTGGTCCCGCACGTGGGAGTGGCCTGTCTAGGCAGTGTAGTGGTCCCGCACGTGGGAGTGGCCTGTCTAGGCAGTGTAGTGGTCCCGCACGTGGGAGTGGCCTGTCTAGGCAGTGTAGTGGTCCCGCACGTGGGAGTGGCCTGTCTAGGCAGTGTAGTGGTCCCGCACGTGGGAGTGGCCTGTCTAGGCAGTGTAGTGGTCCTGCGCGGGACATTTTAACATGCTGTTGTCGGAGCAGCAGAACGCCGCTTTGATCACGGCGAAACATCCTAGATCGGGCAGTTGTCTTTAAAGCTGCTGCATCTGAAGCTGCAAATCGCCACCTGTCCCCAATACATCACTGACTCCCAGCGCTAAATAGCAATACTGCAATAATAATACAATTCAATATCCAGCTCAAGTATGTATATCTTATATAGCACCCACAGCTGTACTCTTGTGCTTTACACGAGTACAGGGAATTGGAACACATTAAAGTGCAACAAACAAAATCAAACAATAGGGAAGGAAATACCTGCCCCGGAGAGCTTACAATCTAAGTGGCGTGATGGGAGACAGGCTGGGGCCATGGTGCTGCAGACCGTGCGTTGCGGAAGAAATCGGTTGAAACTGATTATTTGGAGCGACAGGCCGGTGAAGTGAGTGGTTCGCCCAAGAGGGCGAACCAGTTCCGTGACGCCCTTAGGCACACCCCCCATGACCATCCACCATGGCCAGGGAAAGCATCAGCTTCACGCGGGTCTCTTCACAGCCTCCGCGCGAGCGAATGCACCATGGCTCCAGCCTTAGAGACGGCAGGTGAGCAAGTACGTTTAGTAGATGGCAGTACTTGGCCACAATGGTTGGTAGGAGCGACTGTGGGTGTGGCCCAGGAGCCATGATTCCAGGCTATTGAAACGCTTCATTTAAGAGTTATGGTTTGACTTAACAGGTATTTGGTGTATATTGAGTGAGGGAGTTCCGCAGGTAAGGGGCAGTGAGGGGAAGGGGTATAAGGTGAGAGAGAGCAGTAGAGGCGGATAGGAGACCGTTCTGAGAAGGGAGGAGTGATCACAGCTGATATATAGGGAGGTGCAGATGAGTGGAGAGCTTTGAAGGTAAGGAGGAGAACTTTTTTGATGGGAAACCAGGAGAAGGATTTAAGGAGGAGATGCAGACACTGTTTTGGGAGAAAGGGAAATTATTCTGCAGCAGAAATGTGGCTAGATTGCAGGCTGCTGTTGTAATGGGGTTGAATCCAAAGAGTATTTGTGTTGTATCTAGTCTGAAATATCACTTCTGACCATTTTTAAAACCTAGAAGAAAATTCGTTTGTGGGTTTTTTATTTATTTATTTTTATATTTCAAATCTGCTTTGGATAGAGGTTCCTCTGTGACGAGGATTCTGTCAATTGGATATATTAAACGTAAAAAACATTAATTTCTGTTACATGGTGTGCTTCCGAAGTTGTGCCGTTATCTTACACCAGGAGAAGACCCACTGGTTTTGATGTGGAAATATAAATATAAACCTCCTCAAAGTGATTTGCAGAAGCATCAAACCGCCCTTGAAGATATTCTGCGGTCTTCGTTCTGTATCATTCTCATGTATATAATCAGACTTCAAAACGCACCGTTTCCTGGGAGAAATGAGCAGACCGTTCATAAAAACCTGCCAGTGGATTTCTCTGTAGAGTGAAGTTCAGGAGAAGACTACATTAACCCTTTGTGACCGCGGCATCACTGACACGAGAGGGGCTTCTTTTGTTCCCCTGCCTGTCCGGTGGCGTTCAGCGCTCCAGAGAACATGATATCCCCCAGAAAAACCATCAACTAGAATATGGCGCAGCTACGTCAAACGGCACCCAACGGGTTAAAATGTGCGCATGCGCGATGTTCCATAATCTTTCTTACACTTGTTTTGTTTTGGAAGCTCTATTTCTGTTTCACCATTTTTTCTATTGCACAGCAAAAGACTCCAGGGTCTTCCTGTACAGACACTGCGTGTGCATCTGAGACGCGGCGGGGTGATGCTGTTATTTCCCATTCAGTGCCCCCCAGAGTCTGATCATGGGGGTGGGGGGAAGCAGCTGGTTGCCTGGTTACGGAGTTTGTGTTCTGAGCGAAGGCTTTTTGTTTTTGTTTTACGCATTTTGTGTTAATCGGTCAGTCCGGCAGAAGACTTATTAATAGGGCATTCTCACGGAGCAATTTATTCTGTTAAACAACTTGGAGTCGTTGGCTTCTATGGAAAGGTCGCCTTTTTTTTTTTTTTTTAATTATTATTTTAATGCGGAAAGTGTTTTTAAGCTGACAAGTTAGTAAATATATTGGGGGGGGGGGGGGGAGCCTTTCTATGGATATTGTTGGTAATGGACAAACGATATGGCTGTAAAAATGGTTTATGGGAAGGTTGGGATTTTCATTTAATCAGTGCAATACCATTGCCTCCCTTGCAGCCCTGTGCATTATTACCTCTAGTTGCGCTTAGAATGAACGAGCCAGCACATTCCAAGGCACATTCCAAGGCGGTGGGGCTTATCTGATACCCAAGTCTAACTAGGGTAGCCATATTTAATAACCCTTTGTTGAAGAGGCTGGTTCTGTACAATCTGGGTATTGGGGTTGCCAGACCAGTATCCTGATCTTCGTCTAGTAATGCAGTTTGTGATGCCTTTCAGTGGACCGATATGACATGTCTTCATATAAAGCCAACTCCAGTCCTAAAGGGTCACCAACAGGTCAGGTTTTTCAGGATAAACTAGCTTCAGCACACGTGGCTGTCATTCTGACTGAGCCACTGATTGTCACCTGTGCTGAAGCAGGGATATCCCGAAAAAACCTGATCTGTTGGTGACCCTTGAGGACTGCTGTTGGCCACTCCTGACAGTGGAAAGTGAACTTTCCAGACTGGTCCCTCCAGTACAATTAGCAGCCGTATCTGATATGGAAAGCTTGTGTACAACTATCCGTGCGGACCGCTGTTGAGCTAGTAACTTGACTTGACCACAAAGTGCGAGTTATATCCCATATTGCCTCACTAACCTTCTCACTGCCTTCTATGCTCAAACTATAAATATGTCCACTTAACCCACCCGCTGTGTGTCAGTTTTTGGGTCCTTGGTCACTTGTAGCTCTGCAACTGCCAGGTTTGAAATGGGATATCAGGAAGGTAGAACCTGGTCCAAATGTTCTGCGTTGGTTCCAAGTCAGAGAAGGAAAAAATAAAGTGGCAAATATTCACGGAGTGTCACAGCCGCTTTAACACGTGTTAAACCCTGGCTTTATTTTCTTAGTCCACAGAGTGCTTGGACATTGAAAGCTGTGTAATCTGTGTTTGTTTCTCTTGTGCCAATTGCACTTTGAGTTTACCTTTACAAAGCGATTACATTATGAAAACACATGTACTAGGCCGCAGGGGCAATATTACTCATGAAAGGCTCGGCGTGTAACAGGATCGCAGGTTTGTAATGTAAAAATGATGGCTATAGGCGAACTTAGAGCTGCGCAGTCATCTAGCTATTAACAGGGGGGTAGATGCAAGGTGTCCTTTCTGAGACTTGCTGTCCTGCTCTATTTAACCTTCTGTTTCTTTACTGGAAAAAACATGTCTTGTCAATACCCAACTGATCTTCTCCTCTCCTCTTCCCCCCCCCCAGTCCCCCAAAAGGCAGATCGGGAAAGGTGCAGAGAAAAATTTTCCTACTAGATGACATTTCATCGCAATGTCCGATCGTTTGGGGCAGTTATCCAAGGGAAAAGATGGGAAAAGCAAGTACTCGTCTCTCAACCTGTTCGACAAGTATAAAGGACGGTCAATAGAAGCAGTCAGAACCACAGGTACGGCGCTCTATACCAAAGCCTTTGTGTACAGCTAAGTGGCGTCTGCAGTGTAACACTGCGCCCCCTTTTACTGCTGGTTCAACTGTCTGACTAGTCTCATCTTCTTCAGTTAACTGTTATCAGATACTGTGATGGAGGCAGAGGGCTAATATCTTTCCATATGGTTTGCTATATCATTTATTTATTTAATTATTTTTTATATATATATATATTTCTCAAACCGCTGTATGTGTGTTTGTCTGTCCGTCCTGTGTCTCCCTGTGTCTAGGGGCAATCACATTGGACCTTTGGCCCGTCACTCCGCCTCAGGCCAATGAGATGGCTCCCTTGGCCCGCCCGCCCCCGCACACCTCTCATTGGCCGGTGTGGTCACACACACACACACACACACACACTCACTCACCCTCACACCGCGTGCTCCTCTCCAAGATGGCCTACCACACGATGTGCAGCAGCCCAAGTAAGACACACCCCTCCCGCAGGCGTGCCACCTCACACCTTACACCCTGCACCTCACACCTTACACCCTGCGCCTCACACCCCTCCTGCCTCACACCTTAAACCCCTGCCTCTGAACACCCCTGCGCGTCCTGCCTCAACCGCCCAGGAACAAGCGGTGGAGCAGGCGTGCCGGGGGAGTGCACCATTACCTCGCGCCTCAGGCCAGGACCACACATGGCGCTTCCTGCCGCCACCTGCACGCGCCTCCATTTGCCGGACGACCCATCGGGGGACCAAGCGGCCGGCGGGGGGGGGGGGGAAGCGGCCGAGCCATCGGGGAACGGGGGGGGGGGGGGTTTGGAGAGGCCCGAGCCATCGGAGAACAAGCAGGGGGGGCGGCCAGCCGCCAAGCCAGCGGGGGAACGGACGCCTGGACGGACGGGGGGGGGGGCAAGCGGATACATAAATTATGACAATACATATGCCCCCTGCTCCCCCCCTCCTCCCCTTCCACTCCCCCCCCCTCCACTACCTCCCTCCACTCCCTCCCCCACCTCCCCTCCACCTCCAGCCCCCCCCCCATCTCCACCCCCCCCCCATCTCCACCCCCCCCCGCCACTCCCTCCCCCCGCCACTCCCTCACTCCCTCCACTGCCTCCCCCCCCTCCACTCCCTCCACTGCCTCCCCCCCCTCCACTCCCTCCACTGCCTCCCCCCCCTCCACTCCCTCCCCCACCTCCCCTCCACCTCCAGCCCCCCTCTCCCCCCTCCACTCCCTCCCCCACCTCCCCTCCACCTCCAGCCCCCCCCCCATCTCCACCTCCACTCTTCCCCCCCCTCTCCACTCCCTCCCCCTCTCCACTCCCTCCCACCACTCCCTTCACCCCTCCATTCCCCCCTCCCTCCACTTCACTCCTTCCACTCCTCCTCTCCCCCTCCACTCCCTCCCCCTCTCCCCCCATCCTCTCCCCCCATCCTCTCCCCTCCTCCACTCCCCCTCTCCACCCTCCACACCCCCCTTCCACCCTCCACTCCCCCCACTGCCACCCCCCACACACTCCCCCCCCTCCACTACACCCCTTTCCACTTCCCCGCCTCCCCCCCCGCCCTTCCCGCCTCTCCCCCTCCACTCCCCCCTTCCTCCACTCCACCCACTCCCCCCCTCCACACCTCCCCCTCCACTACACCCCTTTCCCCACCTTCCCGCCCCCCCCTGCCTTCCCGCCTCCCCCCGCCTTCCAACCTCCCCCCCCCCGCTGCCGCACGCACTCAACACACCTGAGCCACTCACACACCCGCCACACACCTGCTGCCTCCCGCCCATACGCACCGACATCACTGACCCGCCGCCTCACACCCTAGCAGGACCCCCACTCACAGACAGCACGCGCCACCCGCCGCCTCACACCCTAGCAGGACCCCCACTCACAGACAGCACTCACAACCCACGCGCCACCCGTCGCCTCACACCCTAGCAGGACCCCCACTCATAGACAGCACTCACAACCCACCCGCCGCCTCACAGCCTAGCAGGACCCCCACTCACAAACATCAATCACAACCCACGCGCCACCCGCCGCCTCACACCCTAGCAGGACCCCCACTCACAGACAGCACTCACAACCCACGCGCCACCCGCCGCCTCACACCCTAGCAGGACCCCCACTCAGACAGCACTCACAATCCACGCGCCACCCGCCGCCTCACACCCTAGCAGGACCCCCACTCACAGACAGCACTCACAACCCACGCGCCACCCGCCGCCTCACACCCTAGCAGGACACATTCATCACATTTTTACATCTGTTATGTCACCAAAATATACATTGTACTGTGGTGTCTTTACAATAAACCATTTTTCAACAACATCGTATTACATTTTATTCCATCTTTCTTTGCAACATTATTATCCAACCTTTGCAACAAATACTCACCTATTGTTCCACGATTTATAAATAATACTACCTATTACGCATTTACATCCCGGGCAACGCCGGGTCTCTCAGCTAGTATTCTATATCTATATATATCTCATTCGTATTGTATGTATCCATTTGCTGATTTGAAGGAAGTGATGTAAAAAATAAATAAAATATACACACATACACGCGCGCACACATACACACACGCGCACATACGCGCACACATACGCGCACACATACACACACGCGCACACATACACACACTTGCCAATTCATGGACTCATTTTTCTATGGTTACATGCATTTTGACATTTTTTATAATAGAGGATGAGTATCTATAAACAAAACAATCTGTGGCAGGTTACTGTTTACAGTAATATCCCGCCTGTGTGTGTAACTGTGTGACCAGTGTTTAAAGCACTCCAGCCAACACTTTTGTTGTTTTTGTGTGTATGTGTTTGAAGCAGGGGGTCTCTGGAGCTGAACCGGGTTAATTTGTACCCCAGAGACCCCCTGCCTTACCCTGGGAGTGCCGGTACCTCCGCGCAGTTTAAAGGTCCCTCGTCACGTGGGTCAATAGGAAGCCGCGAGGGATGATGTCACAGCTTGCTATTGACCCGCAGAACATTTAAACCGCCATGCTGTTATCTCTAAGGAGCCTCATCTGGGCTGGTACCGGCACCCCCCCCTCCGGAGATAAGAGTATCGGGAAAATAGAAGTGTCACCAGGACAGCTGCTCTGAAGCAGCAATACAGCTTTCATTTATTGTGGGTTTTTTAAATTACAGGATTGAAGCAGGGGGTCTCCGAGGAGGAACTGTGTTTTAATTGCAGCTCCGGAGACCCCCTGCTTCCAGAGAGAACCATAATCGCTAAAACCCTTAAATTAACACCCTGGCCAATAATAAAACTTACCTTTTGAAGCAGCGGGGAGTCCAGCAGCGAATTGGCTGCGATGGAGTGTCAGTCCGCGGCGAAACGGCTGCAAGCAAATGTCCCGCATCGCGCAGGCCAATAGGAATCCATTGCGGCTTCCAGTTGGGCCGCGTGACCAGGACATTTTAAACTCCACCGTGATACCTGTAGCACCTACAGAAGTCTTGAAGCAGGGGGTCCCCGGAGTTGAAGTTAATAGTTTGGAGACCCCCTGCTTCAATCCTGTAATCAAAAACATAACCTGTATTGCAGTATTTCACTGCAAAACGGCCCATTACTTTTTTTACTTACTAAATGCCTACCCTAACCAATGACCCAAAGGTACTGTGGCTCATAGATCACCCATGGACCTACCTACTCTGCCAGCTAACTAGATATGGCAGAGTAGGTGGCACTTGTACTTTGAAGTCTCCCCTGCAGGAGGTGCCCGCAGCCTCCCCTGCAGGAGGTGCCCGCAGCCTCCCCTGCAGGAGGTGCCCGCAGCCTCCCCTGCAGGAGGTGCCCGCAGCCTCCCCTGCAGGAGGTGCCCGCAGCCTCCCCTGCAGGAGGTGCCCGCAGCCTCCCCTGCAGGAGGTGCCCGTCAGTGGAGCGCAGGCGTCTCTGTCAGAGAAAGGGTTAAACGCCCAGATTGCTGCTGTTAAGTGACGAGTGCGTGCATTAATCCCGCTGTTGTACCCGTGCCCCCCACTGTAGTTATACCTAGACATGGCTTACAGAGTCTTGGGAAAGTTGCAGCTGCCCGGCGTATGCCACCTCCCGCTAACTTGCCAAGCTTGAAATCCGAGAACAAAGGAAACGACCCCAACATCATCATAGTGCCCAAGGACGGTACGGGATGGGCAAACAAACAAGAGCAGCCAGACCACAAGAGGTGAGGCCAGTGGGCGACACTGCCCTTTTTGGTGCATCCCTTTTTAAAGAAGGTTTTAGCCATTTGACGTTCGGCATTGGTGCCTGGCCGGGGCCTGGCTTTTCCATTTAAGCCCTGTGGCTGCCTTTGGGCACACACTGCAGAGAGCATCGATAATAGGGCAGCATTGGGGCATGGAATGCCAATCAGTTCGAGGCTTTTTTAAAACGTTCGTCATACAACCGAGCAGTTTTTTTTTTAATGTAGAGATGGGTTCTAAACTCCAGTCCTCAAGACACTCCCCCCCCCCCCCCCCCCCTCCCCCTCAACAGGTCTCGTTTTTAGGATATCCCAGCTTCAGCACAGGTGGCTCAGTCGAAGATGTTACTGATTGAGCCACCAGTGCTGAAGCTGGGATGTCCTTAACCTGACCTGTTGGGTGAGATCTTGAGGAGTGGAGTTGAACACCCCTGATGTAGAGTTTATAGACACATACAATCTTAATGAGAATATTACATGTTTAAAGGCAGAGTCTGTAACCTTGTTGCCACCAATTTATGTATTAATGCCTTTCATCTCTGATATTTACACACGAGAAACCCAAAACGCAATGTGCGTTGCAGGATTATGTGAATGGCAACGTGTTGAGGCTCCCGTGAAGAAAATGGTAGAATTGGAGGGTCCACCCGTTCAACCAACGTTGTAGTTGGGTGCACATGGGCGATTATAACGCTAATCGGGGAGAGGTTATCCCTCCAAAGAGAGAGGCAATTGAAAGGGCCAAATAACATGCCAACGCAAAACTACAAATAATCGAAAAATGGGAACAATTCAGATGGCAAGACGCCCCCCAGAGATATACCCATGCATAGTATAAGGTGGATATTGGGTAAATAGGACCCTTATTGGGTTCTTTCACATCCCTCTCTCCTTTTTTGAGGGATAACCTCGCCCCAATTATTCCCATGCAGTAACCTCCATTTTGCAAGCCCCATAGTTAAGTGATTTACATAGACACCAGTCGGGGGCCCCCCTCTTTGGTGCTGGCGTCCCTGCTAATTCCCGTGTCTCGCAGTTCCAGTGCGACCGTTCCTCCGCAGCAGGAGTCGCAGCCGCCGCAGGGTTTGCAGAAGTCTGTCTCCAATTTACAGAAGCCGACCCCAGTGATCAATCAAGAGGTGAGCTGCAGACAGGAGGGCACACGGTGTGTGGTGCAGTGAGTGGATACCGTGCATACTGTGTGTGGTGCAGTGAGTGGATATCGTGCATACTGTGTGTGTGCTGCAGTGAGTGGATACCTTGCATACTGTGTGTGCTGCAGTGAGTGGATACTGTGTGTGCTGCAGTGAGTGGATACCGTGTGTCTGGTGCAGTGAGTGGATACCGTGTGTCTGGTGCAGTGAGTGGATACCGTGTGTCTGGTGCAGTGAGTTGATACCGTGCATACTGTGTGTGGTGCAGTGAGTTGATACTGTGTCTCTGGTACAGTGTGTGAATACTGTGCATACCGTGTGTCTGGTGCAGTGAGTTGATACCGTGCATACTGTGTGTGCTGCAGTGAGTGGATACCGTGCATACTGTGTGTGGTGCAGTGAGTGGATACCGTGCATACTGTGTGTGTGGTGCAGTGAGTGGATACCGTGCATACTGTGTGTGGTGCAGTGAGTGGATACCGTGCATACTGTGTGTGTGGTGCAGTGAGTGGATACCGTGCATACTGTGTGTGTGGTGCAGTGAGTGGATACCGTGCATACTGTGTGTGTGGTGCAGTGAGTGGATACCGTGCATACTGTGTGTGGTGCAGTGAGTGAATACTGTGTCTCTGGTACAGTGTGTGAATACTGTGCATACCATGTGTCTGGTGCATTGAGTGGATACCGTGTGTCTGGTGTGTGTCTGGTGTGTGTCTGGTGTGTGTCTGGTGTGTGTCTGGTGTGTGTGTGTCTGGTGTGTGTGTGTCTGGTGTGTGTGTGTGTGTCTGGTGTGTGTGTGTGTGTCTGGTGTGTGTGTGTGTGTCTGGTGTGTGTGTGTGTGTGTCTGGTGTGTGTGTGTGTCTGGTGTGTGTGTGTGTCTGGTGTGTGTGTGTGTCTGGTGTGTGTGTGTGTCTGGTGTGTGTGTGTGTCTGGTGTGTGTGTGTGTCTGGTGTGTGTGTGTGTCTGGTGTGTGTGTGTGTGTCTGGTGTGTGTGTGTGTGTCTGGTGTGTGTGTGTGTGTCTGGTGTGTGTGTGTGTGTCTGGTGTGTGTGTGTGTGTCTGGTGTGTGTGTGTGTGTCTGGTGTGTGTGTGTGTGTCTGGTGTGTGTGTGTGTGTCTGGTGTGTGTGTGTGTGTCTGGTGTGTGTGTGTGTGTCTGGTGTGTGTGTGTGTGTCTGGTGTGTGTGTGTGTGTCTGGTGTGTGTGTGTGTGTGTCTGGTGTGTGTGTGTGTGTCTGGTGTGTGTGTGTGTGTCTGGTGTGTGTGTGTGTGTCTGGTGTGTCTGGTGTGTCTGGTGTGTCTGGTGTGTCTGGTGTGTCTGGTGTGTCTGGTGTGTCTGGTGTGTCTGGTGTGTCTGGTGTGTCTGGTGTGTCTGGTGTGTCTGGTGTGTCTGGTGTGTCGTGTGTGTCGTGTGTGTCGTGTGTGTCGTGTGTGTCGTGTGTGTCGTGTGTGTCGTGTGTGTCGTGTGTGTCGTGTGTGTCGTGTGTGTCGTGTGTGTCGTGTGTGTCGTGTGTGTCTGGTGTGTCGTGTGTGTGTGTGTGTGTGTGTGTGTGTGTGTGTGTGTGTGTGTGTGTGTCTGGTGTGTCAGGACCAGATGCTCTGGCTGGGAGCACCTACTGCAGGGCTGATCAATTCCAGTCCTCAAGGGCCACCAACAGGCCAGGTTTTGAGGATATCCCTGCTTCAGCACAGGTGGCTCAGTCAAAGACTGACACTGATTCAGGCTGAATCAGTGTCAGTCTTTGACTGAGCCACCTGTGCTGAAGCAGGGATATCCTCAAAACCTGGCCTGTTGGTGGCCCTTCGAGGACTGGAGTTGACCAGCCCTGGCCTACTGTATATATGCAGAGCAGCCCTAACCGCACACGCTCTACTTAAAGCGGAAATCCAAGCTGGACATCTGTTTTCCTTTATTTTTTTTCATGCGATGTGAAACAGGGGGTCTCCGGAGCTGACCACCATTCAATTCCGCTCTGGGGACCCTCTTCTTCCAGAGATGCTCATCTCCTAGGGGGTGCCGGTAACGCCTCCAGCCTCGCCAGCAGAGGTTCACGTAATGGCCGCATTTCAAAGCACTGGCTGCCAATAGGAGGCCGTGACATCACCCAGCGCGGGTGCTTTCCATTTGCAGGAGATACCGGCACCCCGTTCGGCGTTAAAGATCTGGAAGCGGGGTGTCCCTGGAGCTGAAATGAACACAGTTCAGCTCCGGCGATCCTATGTAAAAATAATAATAAATAAAACAGTTTGGATTGCTCTTTTAAAACTGTGTAGCTCCTTTTATATACAGAGGTATAGGTTATTAAAAATAAATGTAATTACACTTGGTGTGTGTGTGTGTGTGTGTGTGTGTGTGTGTGTGTGTGTGTGTGTGTGTGTGTGTGTGTGTGTGTGTGTGTGTGTGTGTGTGTGTGTGTGTGTGTGTGTGTGTGTGTGTGTGTGTGTGTGTGTGTGTGTGTGTCGGGGTAGCCAGCAGGCTCCCCACCGCGCGCTTAACAAAACACTGGCTCCTAAAAATTCTTACTGGCTCCTAAGTATTGCCATTTTTCAGGAACCCCTTATACACATTCACGCGTGCACACACTGGGCACGCTGCGCCGGCTTCTCCTGCGGGAGCCTCTGGAAACGCCTCACAAAGTACAGCGTCTCTATAGAAATTCACCTGCTCATCTTCTCAATCTCTTGCAGAATATAAGTTTAGTGCCAGGTGGACCAAAGTCATGGGCACAGCTGAATGGAAAGCCAGCAGGACACGAAGGTGGTATGTATTCTGTCAAGGTGTGAACCTTTCGGAGGGCAAAGTGGGGACACAATGGCCATACTCGCCCCTGGTGGCTATCCAGGGCTGCCAAACCTTTTGGAATTTGGTCCCCTGAGATTTGGAGGCAATATTGTTTCCCCAGGAGGAAGCACCGGTCAGTACACGTTCCTGTCTCGGGGATCGCTGGATTCCAGAAGCTGGCTATGGCGCGATCAGTTCTGTCCTACCCTCTGGTTCCAATTGTACAACCAAATCCAATACATGAAAAGGCGCGATTGCTGCTTTAAGTTAGGAGTGCTGTTTTAGTGGTTTATCTTTACTACCATCTGTTGATTTAACAGCAACTTGAGTCAAAGGATTTTAATACCTTGTCCTTTTCTATTAAAGTATGTTTTCAGTATCTTCATACACCGTGTACTAGGGATGGATTAAAATGGCAAAGGATTGTTTAGATCAGTGGTTCCCAATCTCTTTTTATACTGCCCCCCCTAGAAAATATTTGTTCCACAAACCCTTAGTTAATCTTATTTCCGTCTCATCAGACCATCTCTAAAAACAAAAATGTGTGACCGATCTCAGTGTAGTGTCCTGAGCTCGTGGGAGGAACACATGCTTAATGAGACAACAAACTGCCCCTCAGTGTGTGCAGGCAGCATGGGGGGATATAACTCTCACTCGCTGCAGGAGCTTCCAAAGTTACGTCCCACAATGCCTTGCTGCTGTGGATGCAAAGCATTGTGGGGAGCGATTTTGGAAGCGCCTGCTGTATTTGACAGCTATTCCACCCATGCTAAGGTGCAGTCCCCCACGGGCTCAGTAACCCCTATACTGCCTGGGATCCCCCATTACATAATACTTTTGCCAAACACCTTGGAGATACCTCACAAGCTTCTCTAGGGGTTTGGGTACCCCCTGTGGGGAATCGCTGGTTTTAGATAAGTATAAACAAGACACAATACAAGCTCTGGTGATTCCACAGCGCTACAAAGAAATGTGTGTTTCTCCCGGTTGTACATTTTCTGTTTCCTTTCTGTATCGTGCAGGTTCAAGGGGCTCAAACCGACTGTTGTCCTTCTCTCCCGAGGAATTTCCAACGCTGAGAGCAGCTGGCGAGCAAGACAAGGCTGGCAAAGAAAAGACCGTCTTAGATCCGTCGTATGGGCCCGGACCAAGCCTCCGCCCCCAGAGTAAGCCCCTCGCCCTGCTTCCCGGTAACCGCTCTGAACGTTTTGTCCGTCCTCCCCTTCTCTCTCCCCCACCCTACCTTCTCCCACCCCCCCCTATTCTACTACATAAATGCGCTTATGACTTTCACTTGATGACTACATAAGCGTTTATGAAAAAGGCAGCATGCCTACAGCTATCCTGGTTCTATTGCTGTGATTGGGTAGACGTGCAAGCCAGCTGTAATGGAAACCACCCTCATTACTGCATATGCAAAGTACTGGAGCCTGATTTAACAGCAAGAGTTTTGCTGACTTGCCTAGGAGGTGGTGGCCAGTTCTGCTGCTAACCGCATGGAAGGGGGCGTGGCTAGTAGACACTTATTATTTTTTCAGGGCACTTGGTTATTTCATTTAATATTGTGTAGCTTTTGCTGAACTTGAAGTGGCTATATATATATATATATATATATATATATATATATATATATATATATATATATATATAATTAATTAATTATCAGTGGTTAACAAATCACCAAAAAATCTACTCGCCACTCAAAAAAATCTTCTCGCCACCTAGTACCAAACGTGTGCTGCTTGGGCCAATATTTACTCGCCCGGGGGTTAAATCCACTCGCCCGGGGCGAGCAAATGTATAGGTTTGTCGAACACTGTATATTATATATTTCCTACTGTTTTATATGATCCAAATGCCTAAACGCCCCATCTGTTTAATCAGAATGATAATTAAAGGTGTTCGAAAACCGTTTCGTACCTGAAAATAAATGCATAATAGCCATTACATTTACAGTGGCATGACCACTTAGGCCAGGTCCCCGCTGGCTACTGCAGCGCCCGCTGTGGCGGACGCGGCAGGGACAAGAGCCGCCCCACAATGGGACCAGGCCCGCTGCGAGGGGGGGGCCGCACTGACAGTTTCTCCTGCTCTCAAGAGAATTGAGATCAGGACTCCCGGCGGTTCAGCCAATGAGGGCGAACCTGCCGGGTGACGTCACGGCCGCTCCCCCGTCACGCCCCCCCCTGTCTTTTCCCCTGCAGGTAACTGCAGACCGGGGGACTCGGCTGCACGCGCCGCCAGCCCGGCAGACGCGCAGGCAGTGGGGCCGTAGCCTTACAGTTAATATAATGCTGCAGTTTCATCACAACGGCCGTGTTTGTGAACGTCTGTTTTCTAGTATTTACAATCGATTGCAAAATTTACAGTGCACTAAAATTGCACAATATTCTCTTGTGCAGCCCCTCAGGTTACTTCGAGGCACTCTTAGAGTTGCACCTTTTGTTGAGATCCATTGCACAAACTTTACCTCTTAGCCCGCAACCTGCTCCTTTATAAGATCTGCTCGGAGCAGAGTTCTTGCTACCCTGTGGCAGTGAATGTCACCTGCATGTCACTGCGGTTTGTTAGTTTAAACGTTGTTCCTCCGTGTTGTCTTGTTGCACTAGAGATGGCGAAGAACTCCTTTCCCCGATGTAACACTTTGTCTCTCCCCCCCCCCCCCTTCCCCATCCTTATTTCAGACGTCACCAGTTGGAGGGAGGGCGGTGGGAGAAGCGTCACCTCCGGCATATCTCCGACCGCTTCTCCTACCGAGCCGGGCGTCAAAACCGCGATGCCAGGAGATGGAGCCCCCTCCTTGGCGCTCACCAACGATCCAAAGGAGCTGTCGCTGCGCCCGGCTCAGCCTAATCGTAAAGGGGCTTCTCCGTTCATGGGAAACGCGTACCACCCGCCGACTTACCATGACATGTTACCAGCTTTCGTGCGTAATGTTTATTCAGTCAGTAATTTTGGCCCTACCCACTGTGGGTAGGCATTGTTTTGGGGGCAGTGGTCGCCAACTGCAGTTCTCAAGACAGTCTGACTGAGCCACCTGTGCTGAAGCAGGGATATCCCTTAAAAACTGACCTCTTGGTGGCCCTTCAGAACTGGAGTTGGCCACCCCTGCTTTGGGGCACGGGAGGACGCAACTAGTATTCGTGTGCTTTTCTTTGTTTTCAGATGTGCTCCCAGCACCCATCAGAACCAACTGGGACGTTGGATCGAGCTACCTTCCCCGTCCTCGCGCCTTCCCAGTCCCGACTTGAACCTCGGGTCCCTTTTAGACAATACCAGATGAATGATCATGAAGGGTAAGGCCACAGGGAAGTATTTGCAGTTGTGCTGGCTTTGCACCCTACATCTTGGCACGTGAGACTTGGCCTTCAATCCCTTCTGTAACAGATCGGCTGCAACACTTTGCAGTGTTCTCTCGTAGCCAATGGATTGAAGGGCTATCAATGTGCTTCTTTGGGGCCTTTGATCTGGGTCTTTCCATGGGGCACATTTTGATTGCTCCGAATGACCACGCGAATGTAAGGTGCTTATAGTGGAGGCGACGGTTACGTCACGCTGCGGTCGCTGGATAAATCAACTTGACTTCCAGCAATCGCGGCCCAGCCGTTGCGTCGCTTCTACTATAAGCGCATGCGACGGCGCCGACTCTATTAGTGCATCCTAAGGGAGCTGCGTTTAATTGGTATGTCCAATGCTGCAACCTATTGACCCAAGTTCTTCTCCGCTTTGATTGCCGTTCCGTAGGAAAGAGAACAGGTTTCCTGGAGGGCCAAATCGTCAAGTACGCCCTGCCCGCCAGCAAGGGGAAAGCGCCCCGCGGGCCACCATCATCAATGCCGAGGACCTGAAGGAACTGGACGACCTTGATACCGATGCAAGGGATGGCTGGGCCGGTACGTTGCGCTGAATTGTTGGAGGGCGGACTGCGAATTCGTTGCCTTCAAGAGATTTTTCTGGTCCCCGATTTCCATGGCCGAGAACCTACGTGTACGCCCAGCCGAGCCCTTCTGTTTTAGGGTTTTCTAGCAGCAAAAACATTCGGGATTCTTAATCCTGATGTGGAATAACGTGACTGCTTATATGCAAAGTTTGTATCATTTGTGACTGCAAAAAGATGCACCATTGTAAATGACCCTTTCCAAGTTCCTTTTGCCTTAGGTTGCACTTATAGTGCCTGGCGACGTTGCTCCAAAACAAATCAATTGACTCCGTCGCAAGCGCTTATAGTAAGGGCGACAGAGCGACGGCACGACCCAAAATTTTGAAGCCTGGTAAATGTGACTACATGTGACTGTCTCTAAACCAATCAAATTGGGCGGCCCGCCCCTTTTAGTGAGGTAACTGGCCTTGTCGCTAAAAATCAAATTAAAACTTGCGACGTCGCCGTCACCAGCACTATAAGAGCGGCCTTAGATTGACAGAAACCGTGATTCAGTAATTCAGCATTATTAGCTCATTTAGTGCCAAATTCTGTTTAAACACCATAATTGACGGAACTCTGTTCATGCATTGCGAGTCTGATTAAAAAATAAACACATACACCTCTCGCTCTCTCCCTGTATGGGTGCCTGTGTGTAAATATGTAAAAATACACGCCAGCCACACACTGCCACGTTGCCACACGCACCTTTCTTAGCCACAGTCTCCTTTTTGCCTGCAGGCCTGCACGATGAAGTAGATTATTCTGAGAAACTGAAGTTCAGCGAGGATGAGGAAGATGAAGAGGCTGGGAAGGAGGGCAGAATTAAGTGGTAAGCTTGGGCTGATTTTATCTGCAAATACAGCTCTGTGTTTCCTTCCATGCCTAGAATTGGAAGAGAATAGTGACAGGGCCTGGATACACACAGATATTCCCTGCGCTGTGGGTGGGATGGCTAGGTGGGTATCACGAGTATAAGAAGGCAAGTCCGTCAGCGATGTAGGTATCCTATCATAGGGATGAATTCACATTTTATCTGGGTATGTTGCCTCTTTTGTGCTCATAACTCTGCTTTATTAAATAGTCTGTATAGATTTACAGCAGCCGCCAGCCTGTTAATAGTCTGCATCTGACCGCTCATAGTGTCATTGAATAACAATAATGTTCTTTACTTTGCAGGAACGGTTGGGATTGCAGAAGGCAAAGGCAGGTCCCATTTACCTCTACTGACAGTGCCGAGGCCAAGTATCCCGCCGAGGACGGGGTGATCTGGAGCGATCCAATGGCACATCCGCGCCCCATCCGCAGGGCACAAGAACCACTGCAGCAAGTGTCCCGTAAGCCAAACAGCTGGGCAGCGGTGCCTGAGCACCAGGTATTTTAATTAAAGTGGCATTTCTGCTTGCGGAGGGGTTCATGGTTTTTCTTTGCCCTCGGTGGGAAGCAGGGGGTCTCAGGAGAGTTTAATTTAAGCTCCCACAACACCCTGCAAGTCCAGAGCTCAAACCCACCCACGCCCCTATAAGCGTAAAACTCAAACCCACGCCCCTGCAAGCGCAGAGCCCAAACCCACCCGCAAGATATATATTTGTGCCCAAAGGAGTACTCCTGAGTTTGTGACCTAATGCAGGTGTGCGCAAACTTCCTGCGCTACGCCCTCCCCCTGTCGTGCCCACATCCCCCCCCCCCCCCCCCCCCAAGTGGCGTTAAATGACGCTTTGGGGCCATGTAATGTAACGTGACCCACAGCGTCATTTGACTCAATGGCAACGGGCGTCAAATGACGCAACAGAATCATGTGACGTCACATGGCCCGCTTCGGCATTTGACGCCGCGCTGTCAGGGAGACGAGTGAACATGGAAGTCGGGTAAGTGAGCTGCGCACCACTGACCTAATGTATACAGTGCCATTCACCATTTATTAATTAACGTTGTTGCGTTTTAGTGGAAGGTGATGTATGTACCGATACATTAACTTTTCACTGTTGAATAGGATGGCAACATATTGCTTCTCTGGCAGTGAACATGTTAAATTGGTAGCTCTCCATTTCTGCCATGACCCCCCAGAGGTTTCTTTCTTGCAGAAGCCAACACCCAGTGCCGTTCTGCGGCAGCCGTCTGTTGAGGAGAAGGAGGACAAGCAACCCCCGAGGCAGAAGTTTGCCCCGTCCGAAATCTCGGAGGCGGTGGAACGGGCCCGCAAGCGCCGCGAGGAGGAGGAGCGACGGGCCCGCGAGGAGCGCCTGGCCGCCTGCGCAGCCAAACTGAAACAGCTGGATCAGAAGACCAAGCAGGCCCTGAAACCCGAGGCTCCGAGATACGTGGACAACAAGGAGAACGAGGATCCGAGGTCTCCGGTCCCGGACACGAGCGCCGCTCCGGAGAGCGCTCATGCTTTCCGGCGAGGTACGGCAACAGGGCAGCGTGACTTCCCGAGATCGGTAACATCAACCTTCTGAACAAGGGGGTGAGGGATCACCTAGCGGTGGTGATAGTAATCGGACCCGTTAATTATCCCATCTTTTATATAAACTGAAATGTTACAGGCCACTCTGTTTGGTGTTTAATCTGATCATTTCATATTCATACAATGCAATGTTCAATAAGTTTGACATTGGCATATCCTGTGCTTGTGCAGGTGTTATGATTTCTATATGTTCCCAATGCGAAACAATGACGACAGGGCTGCCCACCTAAGAAGTCACTCTTGGATATGTGAGCTTTAATGCAGTCGTGGACCCTCAAATATTTTGTCCTGTAACATCCACTGTACCAGGAGTGGCTGACTCCAATCTTCAAGAGCTACCAACAGGTCAGGTTTTCAGGATATCCTTGCTTCCGCCCAAGTAGCGCAGTCAGACCGAGCTACCGGCGGTGAAGCAGGAATGTCCTGAAAGCCTGACCTGTTGGTGTCCCTTGAGGATTGCAGTTGGCCGCCCCTGCACTGTACTGACCTTTAACTCCTAATGAACAGAATTTACTTAGCAAGTGCCCTGCTTAGCCTGGGTATAGACAGAATAATGTCTTGGGATTAGAGATGCAAATTGCCAAAGTACATAGGTTTCTCAGTGCTGCAGGTGCCCTATAGTTAAGGAAAGCTACCGACACAGTTACTGCTGTGTGAAACCATGCAGTTAATGTATTTGCTGGTCCGTATGACTTTTAAAGGGTTACCTTTGCTGGGCCTGCACGCTCAGGGGGGCCTGCACGCTCAGGGGGGCCTGCACGCTTGTATATTTGTTTCTTTATTTTACGTTCCAGGGGAAAGCATTCTGCTTAATGTATTGTATGTGTTTGCTGCTATCACTCTTGTGAAATCTATTTTTAGGGATACATATATATGCTGAATTTGAATAAAAGAACCCGATTAAAGCAAGGCCCAAATTTGCCCCTGGATTTTGTATAATGGATATGTTATTTTTGGGAGGGGGGAGTTTGCGTGTTCTAGACATGTAAAAAGTGGACAATGCTGTAAAGAATGACATTTCTTATGAAAGCGATAATGTCGGTGTGTCATGTCCCTGGTTAATGAGCTGCCTCAGCAATGTAAGTGGGAGTAGTATGGCATAAGAATGGTTTCACCAGGGTTTCAGTAGGATTGACTCATTCTAGGGAGTTAAACAACATTATACCTATATAACTTGTTCTTTGGAAGTTGTATGGAATAGTCCTTAATCAGCAGATCTAACACCACACATCCTCCCTGTGATCTACCACTACTCTGACATTCTGTAATACTGTTCAGCAATGAAGTGATCTAAACACAATCCTTTTAATATACAGTATATTGATATTTTAAAAATGCACGTTGGTTTGAAGCTGGGAAAGGGACACACCGCTGTGTCCTTCATATCGCAGATCTTTGGGTTAGGTGGATCACATTTTAGGCTTTTTAACGAGCTTAAGTTACTTTTCGTAGTCCTGCAGACTTAATCACAATTGGGTTTTTATTTTGCCTGGTCTGGAATATTGACAGACTGATCACCATTCTGAACGTTTTTGCTATTTGTCCACTGATGAATCCTTGAAATAAACCCCTTATAGGTTGATTTCGTGTCCGTCCCCGCCAGCACTGGCAATGTTTATCAAACTCTGCCTTCTATTTTTCTAAACATCTGCGGTAAATCCTTTGTGGTAAAGAGGTGTTTTATTGCCTAATAAATTGAGCATTTCCTCCCTGTTAGTATTCAAAGATCCTACAGGTACACTAAATCCTAATGCACAAAAGAGTGTCATTTACATGTGATGTGAATTATACAGCGGTCCACAATATTTGCCGCTCCAGTAGAACTTACTTGGCAAAACCTAAACAGTTGAATGAATTTCAGTGTTGAGGTGCACATCATATATATTGATCATTGTGAAGTATATTTAAGCCTAATATTCTCAGTGGCCAGGGGGAGACATTTGCTAGTTACCGTTGAGTTGGAAAACTCATTCGACCCAAGGAACGTTTTTGTGATCCCGACCTCAACTGGTTCTAGTGATGCATATAATGAATCTGTTTAAATCGGTTCTTTCATCTGCATCTCTAAAAGGCTGCTAGGATTCATTTGCGGTCAGGCTGCTGTGGGTTTCTCCCTCACCTTCTGACTGTGACCAGTATCAAACCCTTGTCCAGAATCTAGGAGAGAACGTCTTTATCGCCAAAGTGTAGAAGACCATTATTGCTGTGCACTGAAATGAACAGCATTAATACCTTTTGCCTGCTCCAGAGATATTGGGGTTTAAATCGCTATAAATCCCAATGTAGTTTGGCTTGGGTGTTAGCACAGATAGATTTGAATATATTGGTTTTGGTGCCAGTTTAAAAAAAAAAAAAAAATTGACGTGAAGATGTTGGAAGAGTTAAATATTGTAGTTTCTTTACTGCCCGGAAGAGCCTTATTATAGAGCTCTTATAGAAAACCCTATAAGAGCTGCTGATGAGCGACCTTATTTTAAAATATGCCCAATTTTTAAGTAGGTTATATGGCCGAATTATGGAGAAACTGAGTTTTCAGTGAGAATTGCGGCTCTAAATCCCAAAATGAATTTTCTTTGTCACGTTTTATGGGATCTGGCTGTAAATATTGGGTTTTGTGCCGGTCTGGCCCCTCTAGCTGTGGAAACAAAAACCGGTTCATCGTAGAACGCTGTTATTCTCATCATCCTTCTGATTTGTATGTTTTTCCACTTTGCTGTGTGTTTAATGGTTTCTTTAATTTTTTTTTTAAGAGTACCCCGCCCAGGAATTCCCTTCAGAGTACCTGGAAGAGGAGCCTTCGACAGCACCCAGGGCTGAAACCAGCAGTGAGGAGGAGTTCCCGGAATCCACTTCCCCAGTGCAGGAATTCAACAAGCACCAAAAACTGATCCCACCCAGATTCCAGCGGCAACAACAGGTGCCTGTTCTTTGAAACAAAATCCAGCACACACGCTTACTACACAATCTGTGTCCACAAGATTACAGCATACAAACAGCAACACAAAGAACATTTTGACCTGTGGCTCCGACACAAGTAACGGCTTTTAATTAGGTGTATAATGGCTTCAGATATATTGGAGTGTGTCATTTCTCTTTCTGAAAGGGATGGTTGCAGGTTGGACGGTAACTGTATTTAATATGGACTTCCGATGCTGCCTGAACTGAAGATATATTGCCAGCAATAAAAATGAGCAAGTCAGTGCATAGAAAACAATGAGATTACGTTATGAAAGATTCAGGGGCTCAGTCTCCTGGGGGGGTCCTAAAACTGTTGGTAATTGGTCTTGCAATGTAATCTTACATTTTAGGTATGATTTTTAGCCCAAGAGTGGCCAACTCCGGTCCTACCACCAACAGGTCAGGTTTTCAGGATCTCCCTGCTTCAGCACAGGCGGCTCAGTCAATGATTTTACCGCCTGTGCTGAAGCGGTGATATCCTGAAAACCAGACCTGTTGGTGGTAGCCCTTGAGGACCGGAGTTGGCCACCCCTGATTTTAACCCATTGCTGCCAAAGGGGCTTGTGACTTTGACCCAACAAGAAATATTTGAACATTTCCAATGCACTGTTCTGCGTCTCCAATGCAAAATCCTATTCTTAAATTACATTTTCTCTCTCCTTTCCAGGAGCAACTATACAAGATGCAGCAATGGCAGCAGCAACAACAGCAGCAGCAGCAGCAGCAGCAGCAACAACAGCAACAACAGCAGCAGCAACAACAGCAGCAGCAGCAGCAACAACAAGCATATGTGGCTCCTACCCATTCCCACCAGCCTCGCACCTTCTATTCCCATCACCCACAGATGTTGGGTTTTGATCCCCGCTGGATGATGATGCCCTCATACATGGACCCTCGGATGACTCAAGGCCGCACCCCAGTGGACTTTTACCCTTCCAACATCCACACACCAGGTGCGTGTCCAACAGGCCGTGGCTTCTTCACGAGGTTATATCCTGCCTATGTAAATGTTTCTGCGGGATTTTGGAATCCCCTCCCTAGCAGAACCTTTGTAAGTGAGCAGAAAGATTGTTGTTAATGACGTTCGCTGCATTGAGAGAGTAACAGAGAAGGGAGCTTATTGATCCGTATTCAAACAAGGCCTTAAGGCTGCGTCCATGCCAACTGATTGCATGCTGAGGCGCGCGGAGGCTGAAGGAAAGCGGGTGCTTTCCCTGGCCTTAGACCGCGCGCCGTCCGGGGGCGTGTCGGGGGGGTGGGCTAGTGACATCACGGAGCTGATTCGCCCTCATTGGCGAACCGCTCACGTGACTGGCCCTGCGCTCCGGCAAGCACGAAAATGTAAAATTTAGCTAAGACTTACACTTCCGCACGCTTGCGTAAGCGAGCCCCTGCTAAAGCCGCTCTCATTGCGGCTGCAGGGGCTAAGTGCCGAGTGTAAGCGCGCCTCAGCACGGTGCGCTGACCATGTCCGAGGCCTTAGAAGGACTTGGACCAAGTTTCTAATAGTGTGCGCTGTGGTGTGTGGGGGTGGTGTGCGCATTTTTTTTTTTTTTTTTGCTTTATTTGATGGTTGATTTCAAATACTGTTCTACTTCTGTATTTGCCTACATGACACTACCTGTTCTGATGGGAAGTAGGAGTGATGAAGCATATGACCCAGCAAGACTCCATGAACGGTGGCGGAGGCTGTCAATCTGATGAGCAAAACTGCCAGTCCATGCAACCAGACAGAAGACCCCAGTCAGTTGAACCTGTCTCGGCATGGAGTCAGGATGGCTACGCACACTTGCAAAGCAAGGTCTACTCCCTGCCCCAGCAGAAACAGACCGAGAATACAGCAGAGGGAAGTTATAGCCGGTAAGCCACAGTTCTGCTATTACTACAGATAATGGTTCTGCTGTTTTATTTATTTTATTTTGCATGTCTGACAGTCTACCAATTAATTTGGGGGTAAAGATGGTATTAACCCTCTCACTGCTGCAGGACAAGCGCACCCTCGCACCCCAGTTTTCTGGGATTGCGGCCATGTGATTGCCTTGGTAGCAATCGCAAGGTCGCAGCCTGTCCCCAGTGACCTGACAGGAAGGGGAGGGGCTGCATTTCTGTTCCAATCACGTTAACCGTTATATCTCCTCTTGCAAAATATGCTTTAAAATCTTGACGTTCCCTTATGTCCATAACCGCCCCTGACGTGCCAGCCCCCGTTACATACAGGGAACGTTATAAGGGTTAACTCTTGTGACAGACGGGCCTGTAACACGTTGTGTAAAATATTGTATGTCCCTAAACCACTAAGCATCATGCTATGTTTTGAGGACCGCCTGCTTTGCTTAACGAGCACTATTAATGGTATAGGGGATGGCTCCAAGGGGTTCAAATTGTTGATAAAAGCTCGAGACCAACCTAAAAACCACCGTACTTTTCCTGTTCTTTCCTCTCTTGACAAAGTGTGAATGTCTTGTTTTGATCATTCAAGAATACAGGGTTGCAATTTTCAGCGTCAGCCGACACACTCCAAAGCGTGTCAGAGGACGCACGCAGAGTGTCAGAGGACGCACTCTAACCTTCATTCAAAAATAAATGAAAACGTATTTTTTTTCCCCCTCCTGGTTTCTTAGCATTATTTCCATTAAAACAAAATGTACAAAATGTTGTGTGTTGTAAAGCACCTGACCTTTGACAAGAGACCCATGTGCCGTGCTAATAGAAATAACATGCTGTGCCCATTGTCAGAGGGTTAGCAAGAAATGGAGACATTCAGTGACATTGTGTGCTCATTGCAAGTCAGAGTACCTGTAGTACTAAAGGAGAATCAGAATGGTGTATCCCCCCCTCCCCTCCCCCCACTTGGAAATCAACACTGGTTCTTAATCTGCGTCCTAACTGCAAAACAGGCCTGTGTTCCTAGGAGGATTACAGTGCAATTCATAGGAGCAGTGAGTTAGTGAGTGCATACAGGGAGCTTTAAACCCCCTGTCTTGCCTTACTGTGGGTTGCGCTTACCCCACTGACTTATTTTCTGGTTTGCTTCCAGGAACGACAACTCTTACTCTGCCTCAAGGGAAAGGTCAGAGGGTGTACACACCCACCGAGAACCCTTAGAAGAGAGAGGGGAGGCGTATTTAGCAGCCAACAGTTACGAAAAGAAAAGCAATGGCAATTTTAACCGCTGCGTTTCACCTCAAAGAAGAGGACAAGATATCCTGTATCAGCATCTTGAAAGTGCCGCAAATACCAGCATGGCCAGGGGCCACCCAACAGGCCCGAGGGATTCCCCTTCAAGGGACTCGGACGTTGTAAAAAGTGGGAAGTCTCAGTTTAATGGCTGGGGTTATGTACATCAGAAGTCATCTGATACAGCTAGCAGTGTGGAAGAGGAGCTCCCAAAGGAAGAACAATCTTTGAGTTCTGAAGCATGGAAGAAGGAAGATGGGGGCAACCAGGATTCGGCAGGAGAAGCCCGTTGGGCAAGTGAATCTACTAATTCCAACAACCAGCAGCACCCTGAGCATCAGGGGAGAAGTCGCAGGTCTGGTCCAATAAAGAAGCCAGTGCTGAAAGCGCTTAAAGTGGAGGAGAAGGAGCTAGAAAAAAACAAACCGGATGCAAAAGAGCCTGTGAAGACCATGAAGGAGAGAGTCCTTTCTAAGGCTGAAAATGTGGCAAAGAATGAATACACTGCTATAAGCCCCCCTGTCCCTTTGTTAGAAGATGACATTCCTTCCCAGTCTAATCATCTTCAGGACACTGATGAATTCCCAAAAGAGAAAGTTGAAAGGAGTTGGGAGAATAATCCATCACGCGAATCAAGTGAGCTTCCCCTGACCAAGAGAAACAACTGGATATTCATAGATGAAGAGCAAGCTTTTGGGGGCAGAAATCAAGGCCGTGGAAGAGGCAGGGGTTTCAGAGACATGGGCTTCCAAGGTCGTGGAGCTACTGGCCCTTACAATGGGCAACGAATCAGTAGAGGTCGGGGCCTTCGCGAATTCAATCCTCCTGAAGACTTCAGAGGCAAGGTGTCCCGCCGACGAGTCGCCAGCGAAACGCACAGTGAAGGGTCAGAGTATGAAGAGCTTCCCAAGCGTAGACGTCAGAGAGGATCTGAGAGTGGGAATGATCCCTCCCTTGTAGAAAGAGAAGGTAATGACTTGAGAAAAGGGGACTTCCAAGACTCCTGGAGGTCCAATAGAAATTACTCCGATGATCCCAATGGTATTGACGCAAAGTCCAGGGCCCCCAGGGCTTTTGGAAGGTCCCTTCCCCCGAGGCTGAGTAACAGCTATGGGCGACGGCCATTTAGTACCAAGGAGTCATCTCATTGGCAAGCCAAATCTGGGGGATCTTCCTGGCAAGACTACAGTGCACCATCTGATTCTTATGGAACCCGCCAATACACCGACAGAGAATATGTCAACGATTATAGATATACTGACTCGTACACTGGCAGCAGGGGTTTTGATGCAATCCAGGGGGACGAGCGGAGATCTGTTTTCCAAGAGGAATATTCGGATCGGGAGAGTCTGGAGAAGAGAGCCTTCGGAAGAAGGCGTCCCCCTCGCCAAGACAAACCTCCAAGGTTCAGACGGCTTAGACAGGAAAAGGAAACCCTTGGACAGTGGAGTGGGGAAGAGACTGGCAACACTGTGAACAACCATGATAATTTGCAGGGGCGACCCAAAATGATGCCGGGTGAGAAGTCTGGGCCACCTGCCCGGAGGTCTCCAGAAGTGGCTTACCATAACTCTGATCACGTCACCGAAGAGTGGGAAACTGCTTCCGAAAGCAGCGACCTAAGTGAGAAAAGGCCAGCAGACATGGAGAGTGAGGGTAGTGGGTTGGCAGAGAGAAGGGAACTATCCAAAAGAAGTTTCTCCAGCCAGAGACCCCTTGTGGACCGTCAGAGTCGTAAAGTAGAGCCCTCTGGGTACGAGGAAAAGTCTGCACGGGTCAGTGGGAGTTCATCCCGTTCCGATTACCAGCAGAATGGAGCTCCATTGCAGAGCAGGTAATGGTTTTTTTTAGCTTGTTTTTAATGTACAAATATGTGCTTACTTGTTCCCCCACATTATGCAATGCTTGCATGAAAGATAGGAAACGCTGGTAAACATCTTGCCAGTGTCGGTAACTTGCACCCGGTAGCACTGATTTTTGATGTTCAAGACTTTTATTCATGTGACAGAAAAACAATAAATTTGACCGACAATGCTACATCTTTATTCTTTCTAGAGATAAATAAATTTGTTTAGCAATTACCTGTGATATCCATACAGTTCCAATAGTAGTTGTGTTTTTGTGTGTCTAATACTTTCCCCAAGTTATGACGACATATTGCATTTGAATGGCTGGATCGCATAATAGTCTTTTGAAATGGTATCCATGGGTTAACTTCAAACTGGCTTGCTCAAAAGACGGGGATTACCTGCAAAACCAAGGCCACTGCTCCCAAACACGTTGATTCTTTTTATGTGGCATGATTCAGACAGCCGTGGCAAAGCTTGATAATTTGATCACCTACATGTGATTCATGGTGAATGCAAAGAGCAAGTCCAGTTGGGAACCCTGCAGACTGTTATGTTTGCAATACATTGAAAAAGCTTCATCTTCCAGCTTTCATTTCACCGACCATAAACTCATTTGGTATGCAAGAAAATAATCCACCAGACGTGTAAAACTAAATCTGTGGTACTAGTGAGCTTGTCTTTCTTCACTGGCTTTCTGGCATTGACCAGCAGTTTGCAAACTCCATCTTTCCATATCTGTATATTTACCTGGGACTGTGGATTTCTTCTTTCTCTACCATTCTCTTCGTGCAGTCGGTGCTCTGAAGAGTCTTATGCCCCAGAGAGCAGCCACCATAGATATGGCTTGGAGAGGTCTATGCATTGTGACAGTGGGGATACCGTGAAGAAGCAGGAAAGAGAGACCAAGCCGGCCATGCTGAAGGCGAGCGAGAAAGCCGAGGCAATAACCCAGTTCGATCTGAAATACGGAGGTAAGACCTTTTTTGATGCTTGAGCGATTTTAACGATACCGGGGAACTGACACCGTTCCAGGCTGCACAGAATGAGCTGGTTTCTTGGCCTCACGTGCTGTGGCTGTTTGTCTTTAGATTCCGTTCTTGAGGACGACGCAGAGGCGGGAGATGGTTACTGTGAGATGATGACTAACCAGCAGCGCCGTGTGCTGGATAAAGATCGCAGGAAAAAGGAGCAGGCTGCTCAGGTGAGCCAAGGACTGGGTGGGAACAGTGCGGTGTAGATACTGGTCTCCTTTCTAAAATTCGGCACTGTGTGCTTTTATCTCGAGATGCTTCTTTCTGGTCCCATTTTTCATACAACTAGTATATCCTTCGGTGGCCGTGTATTCACAGAATGGGATATGAGGGAGATAATGGAAATACTTGGGTCTGACCAATGGTGCAAAGGATCTTATAAGTGGATGGAAGGGCTAAAATTGTTAGAGGCGTTTGGTGTCGGAGCCACTCCTCATTATCCTTCTCTCTTCCATTCTCTTCCATTCAGCCATCTACTAAGGGCAACAGTATCCAGTCCAGGATTCCCCCTCGCTTTGCCAAAAAACAGAACGGCATGGGCTTGGATCAGAACGATGTTTCGGGCAAAGAGATCTGGGAGAACAGCCAAGGTAATGCACATTGATCAAACAGGAGGAAAAAACTCCTGTATACAGCATGTATCCTCATCACATTGTATTACAGGCATAATAGATTGCCTGGATTGGGTTTCATACACCTCTTAAAAGGCCATGTGCCTCTAGAAAGGTGTTGGTTTAGGTTGTTCCATACTGCTATGTATTGTTGGTGTGAATGTAACACACTTGTATCATCTTAGGTATTTCTGTTCAGTGTGATGCCTGGAGCAAGCCTGTCGGAGCATTCAGCACAGAAACCAACTCCACAGAGGTAGGGTGTTTTCTGCGTGTTGATACATTAATAATTGTACTAAAGCGTGGCTACAAAGCTGCTGCTGTCACAGTGCATGCACATCTTGTCACCGGCATTCCTTACAGATAAAGGGATTATTATGCTGTCTCTAGAAGCCACTGAATCTCCCTTGCTGTCCAGTCTCCGTGATGTTCCCATAGATCCTGCTGAACCTTCGCCATGTACTCATTAGAAGGCCTCTGATGAGATAATGTCACTGAGGGACTGGTCTACGTCTCGCAGGAATTATCACACCAGTGAAATTAGTGGACTCTGCATTAAACAAAGCTTTCCAGCACTCTGGGAAGAGTGGTTACTGCATTTCATAGGAGGTTGAATAGCAGATTCAGGCAGGGGCAGCATATTGCATTATGAGCTGTGTTATCAGATTCCCATCGTGTTTGTGGTGAGCGGTTTGGGTGTCAGTGCATTCCCAGCTCTTTGCTGAGTGTGCGCGCGCACGGGGCGTACTGCACTGCAAGATGTAGGTCATCAGGCTCTGGAGGGGTGTAATACTCTGACCCATGCATTGCTTGGCCTGGTAGGGCTTTAAAGCCAGTCAAGGGGACAGCGGTATCGACCTGAGTGCGGAGTCTCGAGAATCATCTGCCACTTCCTCGCAGCGCAGCTCCCCATACGGCACCATGAAACCCGAGGAGATGATCGGCACAGGGCTGGCGGACCCGAAAGCAGACTGTCCTAAGGAGCAAGGGCAGAAGCAGTCTGACAAAAAGGTGAGACGCCGCCTCTGGCTCTAACAAAATCCTGTTCCCTAGTGCAGTTTCCTGGGGATTGGTAACCTCAAAACAATAATATTTTGTTTAACCCCTTCACTGAAAGAACCAATTAGAGCTGGACAGCATAGATATGAACAGTGCTTACATTTTAGACTTTTCAAATTAAATGTCTTGTATACTGTATAAAGCGTGTGTACCTTTCTGCTCCCCTCTCAAGGATTCGGACCCTGGTTCGGGACTGAACAAGGAACACAAGCCCGGTGCCATTGGCAATGAGCGCTCCCTGAAGAACAGAAAGGGGTCAGAGGGGGCGGAGCGCTTAGAAGGAAGCGCTCCCCCTGTGAACGGGGTGGAAATCCACGTGGATTCTGTCCTTCCCGTTCCACCCATTGAATTTGGAGTAAGCTCAAAAGTGAGGATTTTGTTTCTTTGTGTAGTTGAGGGAGCTGGAGGAAGGAATATATTGGCCTCCTTTACATTACATTACTACCTGTTGCAGAACTGTACAGGGTCAGGTGCTGCTTTTAAGCGGCGGTAAACGTTTGGAGGGAGATGTGCTGCCGCATGCAGTAGATACGGAACTGGAGCCCAGATACGTCTGCAGACCTCGCTCACAACAATGACTATAGAAAACATTGTGCAAAGTGTCAGAAGCTACATTGTTTTACTAACCTATAGTGTTATATTCCTGGTGAACCTTCATGGATAATTGGATCATTCGGATTGGATAAAGCAGCGCACCAATAATGTCCCAAGTTTATATCTAAGAAACACTTAATCACCCTGGCCTTTCAGTGGGCCGTGCCTTCTAGATAGAACGTTTTGCATAGCGGTCATTGCCAGGTTTTGAAATGTAACATTTCCATGGTAACCAAATGCTTTGGCGGAGTTTTACCATCGGTACCGAATGCCTTTTGGTGAGAAGACCGGCTGTCGCCTGATCCACAGGACAATTTGTTGTTTGCAAAGTAATTATAATGCCATACTTGACTAACACCTTCACTGCCATTAGACAGAGCAAAGGGGGTTAAACAGACACACTGAAGTAGCTGACGTGCTTAAAACCCGTGTTCCTGGAGAAGAGCAACTCACTCATTTTTCAGAAGATGGAAATGAGTAAAAACCCGTTGTTTTAGATGTGAGGGATTTGCCCCCCCAAAGAATGTTGGTTTCTAATGGTCTCTCCCTACAGGATGCAGACTACTCCCTACCCCCTGGAGCTGCCGTCGGCCCTGCCGCCAATCCGGTTACAAAACTTCAAGACGCTTTGGCCAGCAAGGTGAGCACAATCTTATTGGGCTGCACAGTTTACCGCTTCGGTAGTAAATGGTAACCTGTGCCGGGGGCGAAGCGGATATCGTGACATACCGTTTAGTGCAGGGGTGGCCAACTCCAATCCTCAATGGCCATCAACAGGGCAGGTTTTCAGGATATCCCTGCTTCAGCACAGGTGGCTCTGTCAGACTGAGATTGGGCCACCTGTGCTGAAGCAGGGATATCCTTAACCTGGCCTGTTGGTCACTCCTGACAGTGCAGCAGTAATGCTTGTACAGTATCTCACTATATGTACCACAGCCTATAACCCTTCTATAGACTTTAAGACCTATTAAAACCTATACTCTTGCTTTTATAAAACGCGCTGCTTACCGTTTCAGCGGCTGTTATCAGCGCGGTATTAGGCTACATTGTGTGGGTTTGTATCGCTCACCCTTTGCTCGGCTTTGCTTTTTCTCAGGCAGGACTGACACAGTCCATACCTATTCTGAGAAGGGATCACCACCTACAACAAGGCATGAGCCTGATCCCCATGTCTTACCCCACTGCCGACCTCACTCTGAAGGTAGGCAGCTTGTTCTCATTTGTAGCTGTTCCCTGCCGGCTGCTTTAAGAAACAACTGGTCACTTTGCTACTGCAACAATTTAAATAGTAGGCGCTTTATGCCCTGGGATCCTTTGTGCATGTATCGGTATTAAATCTGTACGCATAAAGCAAACCAAGGATATTAACCCCGTGTGGCTTACGAGAAGTTTGCGTCTCTTGGTAAGTGACCTATTCTAGTTGGGAACATGGGTGGCTGGTGAACCGTAATGCCAAACATTGCAGGGTGACAGTGTTGTGGTGATCGCCTTTGTAATTGTAACGCTGCTTCTATGTGTGACCCGCCTGTGCCATGTTCTCTCACCTCCGCAGATGGAGTCGGCACGCAAAGCCTGGGAAAACTCACCCAGTTTGCCAGAGCAGAACTCTCCGGCTGGGCCTGGCTCTGGAATACAGCCACCCTCCAGTGTGGGCGCTTCCACCGGGGTCAACTACAGCTCCTTCGGTGGCGTGTCCATGCCACCAATGCCTGTTGCTTCTGTGGCACCTTCGGCCTCTATTCCAGGTACAGTTTTTATTAACCTTTTCGCTGCTGGAGTGGTGTACCTCCCTTTGAACTTTATTGGGCGGTGAGCTTTTTAGTTTGAAGGTAACTGCCTCCCTTGACATAGAGGCATTCTAGATGTAAATGCCACATTTCTGTGACTGTCTCTATATGATTGCCTGTTTTTTATTTCCCAAGAAGCATGGGCAGTTGCGGACATGTAATCCCGAGGGGCTGTAATCTGTTGGCTGATTTTAATAGGGGAACTAATTGTTGCCCATCTCTCTTCCCAGTCTCTGTGATGTTCCAATAGATCCTGCTGACCCTTCACTATGTACTCAGAAGAGAACGGATGAGACTCTGTTACTGAGAGGCTAGTGCATGTCCGAGATTAAATCATTGTTTCATGCAGACAGAACATTCTGTCTCAATAACATTTCTGTAAAGGGCAAAGGGGCCCCGAGTAAGCTGGTGACCCCACTGTTAAGTCTCGGTGAACTCTAAACGCCATCGAAAAAACTGTGGTTATCCTATTCTTTCCAATGTTTTGGACATTATCTATCTGTGCTGGAGCAGGAGTGGCAAACTCTAGTTGGCAGCGACAACGAACAGGCCAGGTTTTCCAGATATCCCAGCTTGAGCACAGGTGACTCAATCAGTGGCTCAATTATTATGACTAAGCTACCTGTGCTGAAGCAGGGATATCCTGAAAACCTGACGAGTTGGTGGCCCTTTGATTACTGGAGTTGGCCGCCCCTGTGCTGGAGTGTCGGAGGAAACGATTGAAGGGGGCAGCCAAGCATATTAACCATCTGTCTGCTGTTCCCCAAGACTTCCTAACTGGCTCTTTACCTATCCTGTTTCAGGTAACCACATCCCTCCGCTGTACCTGGACGGTCACGTGTTTGCTAGCCAGCCTCGTCTAGTCCAACAGACAATACCTCAGCAGCAAGGATACCAACAGGTATGCGAGTGCCGGTCTCTCTCTGTCTCTCTCTCATGACTTGTTGTAAAGCGAGTGCGACTTGGCCCTTTCAGTGTCCGTACGCCTCTGCTCTATAGGAGCTGAGGTAACGTATAGAGCAGTCAATGGCTGGACATAATTTACATTTTATTTTACTGGAGGCCTTACAGCAATACAAATCTGCCCTTGTGGTCCAGTACACATGAACTTTCCCAACAGGCTTATTGAAGAAAGCTGATCTCTGTGATGTTCCAGTAGACCCTCCTTAACCTCTCCGAGGTTCCTGGCAGCCTGGGCCATTTCCCAGAGTAAATCATTCATTCATATAAACAATCTGTGACATTGAGCCATGCAACATTTTCACTTGCAGTTCAATGCCTGTTTCATTATGTTTGACACACCATGCTAGATGACAATAATTTGACATCCAGGTTGCTAAGAAATAAGCACGGTCATCAATTGAATTGGCCCCATGGAAGGGCGCACTGTAGTTAGAGAACCAAAGGTACTATAAAAGAAACAAGTCTAAACCAATGTGGCTAAGTAACCAGGTAGGGGAGGGAAGGGAAAAGAGGCAGGCGTTTAGATTCACGTCAGACGGGACAGAGGCATCGTATCCGAATTATAAGGAACAACTGTGGCAAAAGGGCAATCGGGTTAGCAAAAATTGAAAATGAAAAAAAATATTGCAATGGAAACGAAGATCAACACTAATAAAGGTATTTTAAGTACATCAATAACGAGAAGATGAATCCAGGGAAAACCCGGTTGCCGTTATTTGGAGTCTTTTTTCCCTTATGAGACCACATTGGATGTTTTTTACTGCCATTTTTTGTTTGCCTTCCTCTGGATTAATATACTGTAAATACAAATGTAGAATGAGTATCTTTCTAAATGTAACAGGTTGACCTTGATGGACACGTCTCCTATTATGTGAAGGTGACCGGTGTGTGAGACTTGGTTGGGGTATATCTTGCCTCGGTGATGTTTATCCACACCAGGCCTTCCACATCTGTTCCTCACTGTTCTTTATTCCCACAGGCCGCAGCAGCTCAGCAGATCCCCATTTCACTCCACACGTCCCTGCAGGCTCAAGCCCAGCTCAGTTTGCGGGGAGGACTTCCTGTGTCCCAGTCACAAGAAATGTACAGCTCCATGCAGCCTTTTAGGTAAACAGTCTGACTTTTGGGGATAGTGTTTGGGAACAGTTTAGTCGACCCTTTCATAGCATTATATGGCCATAGTATGGGTCTCTAAGGTCTCTCTATTCACTTCTGACTAGTAGAAATGGTTTAAGGACTTCTTATTTTTAGGCCTGCATACAATGTTAGAACTAAGAACCGTACGATCACAAGCTGCTTGTGTGTGGGTGGGATGAGTGGGTTTCACGTTGCTTGTGTATGGGGGGGTTTCACGTTGCTTGTGTGTGGGTGGGATGAGGGGGTTTCACGTTGCTTGTGTATGGGGGGGGGGGTTCACGTTGCTTGTGTGTGGGTGGAATGGGTTTCACGCTGCTTGTGTGTGGGTGGGATGGGGGGGTTTTCATGTTGCTTGTGTATGGGGGGGTTTCACGTTGCTTGTGTGTGGGTGGGATGGGGGGGTTTCACGTTGCTTGCTTGTGTGTGGGTGGGATGGGGGGGTTTCACGTTGCTTGTGTGTCGGTGGGATGGGGGGGCTTTCACGTTGCTTGTGTGTTTTTCACGTTGCTTGATCAAATCTGTCATAGTTATACCGTCCAAGACTTGGAACGACTGACTTTATTGCCATGAGGCTTCTCTTAGAACAGGAGTGGCCAACTCCAGTCCTCAAGGGCCACCGACAAGTCACGTTTTAAGGATATCCCTGCGTCAGCACAGGTGGCTCAATCAGCATCGTCAACTATGCTGAAGCAGGGATATCTGGAAAACCAGACCTGTCGGTGGCTCTTGGAGTTGCGCCCCCCCCCTGCCTCAGGGTTGTTGACATAATTGCTGAAGAATCCTCTTGGTTTTAGGTCCCAGGTGTACATGCACCCGAGCCTGTCTCAGCCCAACGCCATGGTGCTAACGAGCGGCACCGGTCTCAAGCCTCAGTACTCCCCGTTTCCGGGCATGCAACCCCTAGAGATGGTGAAGACACAGGCCGCCTCTCCTTACCAGCCCATGAACGGAAGCCAGCAGCTTGTATACGAGAGCCAGATGAGCCAGGCAGCGGGCATGGGCGCTTCTCAACTGATGGAGTCCTCACTCGCTCAGGTGATTTGCGAGGCACCTTTCATACACCTCCACATCCCACATTTATGTCCCACCTGCCTTTTCCTCTCTGTATACCAGAGAGTATGACCCAAAGAGCTGACTACATATGTTGCGCGTTTTATAAAAAAAAATGTATTTGCTTCGTTATGTAGATGGATGCAATGATGTACATGTGAAGGTATTGGCATTTTTATACGTATTTATATGTATGTTAACTTGTATGCAATGATTTCCAAGTAAAATAAATATGATGCACTTATAAAGGTGATATGCCAACGCAATCTCCACTAAAATCCCTCCAAGATACCAGGTTGCCTGCTGCTGATGCAGTTCAAAGCTCTCCAAACATTTGAGAAGTCGCTGCCGTGTGGAAAAGGATCCGCCTGTTGCGTTATCACAATGGCTAGAAAACCGATTGATTTATTGCATTAGAGAAACGGGCACGCAGACGTGTAAAGGGTCTCTCTGTTGGGGCAAGTGGCTAGGAGAATTGGGAAGCGGCGAGTGTTGAGCAATGCTGTCATTAGCCTGCATCATGGGAATGTATGGTTTGAACAGAATGTATTGATGTCCTTGGGGATATGGTCTTGTTAAAGGGATGAAGTGGGCACGTAATGAGATTGTAGCACTGCACTTTATGGAAAACCAATAAAGATCAAAGTTCTATACTTTCGCCCCCAGATTTTCTTTCGTGTGATGTGGTCTGTGTTGTTTTTGTTTTTTTAAAGCAGCGCTGGGCACTGTTGGTAACCTTCCTGTAATTATCTTCTGCAGCTTACCATGCCAATGCCCGCCTCACAGCTCCAGATGCCTCGTTACAATTCTGGCCAACAGCCAATGCTCTTACCACAGTCTATTCAGCTTCCCCAAGGGCAGAACTTGCCTGTGGGCGCTCCTCGCAGGATTCAGCCCTCAGTCCTGGCTGCAAGCAGAGAGGTAACTGATGGAGGAAACCATAGGATGCCATCATCTGCTGAATGTTTACTTGGCTGAAGGTCTGAGCTCCCCCATGGTCAGCTTTGTGATGTCTCTGTGACTGACCAAGGCTTCAGGGCCGGTGAGGGGGAGCTGGGGGGGGGGGGGGGGTAGAAACATTACCAACGCATGTACAATACAAGGGATCTCTAAGGATACCCCTCATTAACTCTGAAGTCCATCCTGTAAGCAGAGTTAAATTGGTTGAATGGAAGGAGATCACCATATGTAACGGATTCAACGTTCCGTTTTTAGTCTGTTCCGACATGGCACTTCCCCTAACCTTGCGCGTCCAGGAATACGCTGCTTTCCATCGCAATAGTGTTAGTATGTTGAGAGCCGCAGCTATTTCACTGCCTTGTCTGTGTAGGGTCAGGAGTGGCTAACTCCCAGTCCTCAAGGGCAACCAACAGGCCAGGTTTTCAGAATATCCCTGCTGCAGTGCAGGTGGTACAGTTGCTGATTGAGCCAACTGTGCTGAAGCGGGGATCTCCTGAAAACCTGACCTTTTGGTGGCCCTTGAGGACTGGAGTTGGCTACCACTGGTGTAGGTTTAAAAGCACTTCTAATTGCGTCAATTAACCCCAAATAAATAAATGGTCTAATTTGTGTCCTGTTTATTCTGCAGTCCTCCCAGATGGAAATGAAAGGCTTTCATTTTACTGATGGCAAACAGAATATCCCCACTGCAGCATCCATGCAAGCACAGCATTCATATCGGTAAGAGCTCCGAGCAGGCGCAATATACACCCAGCACATGTTGTAGCCTTGTGACCTGCCCAGAGGGAGGAATAAACCCGGCCCTGGATTGTGAGCGCGCGGTATCCGACTTGCAGAATCGGGATCTGCAGATCCACTTACACGACGGGGCTTTGTGCAGGACTCGTTTAAACCTCTCGTCCCCTCGCTGATCGGGAGACTTGTACTTGCGGGCATATGAAAGCATGGCTGCTTCAGACTGGCCGAGCTGGGAATTGATAAAAAATGGAAGGGGGATGCAGCGCGCAACCATAAATATTAACCAGTGCACCGAGTAACAATTAGTGCAAATTGAATTAAAAATATATACGTGTAATTGGTATGAGAGCGTCTGCAGCTGTAGGAAGGGGTGGCCCGACACCACCAGGGACTAGAGCAGAAAAAACAAAACAGCGCACAACGCTTGTAGTGTAATAAATCAATAAATTATATTAAATGACAACGTAGGTAATCTGCGTACATCAAAATAGATAAAAAACAGCATATCGTGGTATAATGTTACCCATACGCCTCATCACATAGGAATCGGGAGCCTCAAGGATCAGCAGCAGGCTGGATGCCTATCCAGGTATGGGTAACACTATCCCATGATATGCTGTGTTTTATCTATTTTGATGTACGCAGATTACCTACTTTGTCATTTAATATAATTTATTGATTTATTACACTATAAGCGTTGTGCGCTGTTTTTCTTCTGTTTTTTCTGAGCTGGGAATGCTGTTCCTGTGTGACCGCTGATTTTTGCTCTTAATGAAACGTCAGGACAGCTTTTGCATAAAGCAGCACAGGAATATTATGGCTGCACTTCACTTTTCCTTCTGTAGGGGAGACTTGGTGACAGATCCGTCCGTGCGTTATTTTTTTTTAGATCTTTTTAAACCGTGTGACCGTTCATTCTCTCCCGTGTGGTCAGACCTGTACAATACATCATCATTCAGGGACAGTGCAGCTGGACGCCAGGTTTTTATGGCAGCGATGGGTCTGAGCTAGTTCACTAGAAAGTGACCCATGTTTCTATGTATCTGTATCTGCCCATGAGCATGATCAGTGGCAGAACCAGTGCTGCAAACTGCCCTCCCAGGTCCACCCCCTCGTCACTGCTAGTTTTTGGTTGTGCCTATTCTGAAACAGTTGCCTTTCGTTTTAAGGCCGGGTTCAGCTAGCCCCAGTGGAAAGTCACCTGGACCGGGGCCACCTGCCAACTTGGGTTCTGTACAGGGACACTATGCTCAACAGGTACAGGAAGTCCTAGCGCCTAAACATCCTGCTGTGCTTATGGCGGTCTAAATCAGGGGCGCTCAACTCCAGGCCTCAAGACCTCCCCAACAGGTCATGTTTTAAGGATATCCCAGCTTTGGCACAGGTGGCTGTCTTTGAGCCACTGATTGAGCCACCTGTGCTGAAGCTGGGACTGATTGAGCTACTTGTGCTGAAGCTGGGATATGCTTAAAAAGTGACCACCTGTTGCGGTGGAGGGGGTGGGTCCTTGAAGACTGTAGATGAGCACCACGGGTCTAAATTGGCAGGCTGACGATCCCTTATGCCACATAATGCAGTGTTAACCCACTGCTGCTCGATAGGATGGCGGTGTCGTGCGTAGCAGATGCCATAGCGGAGTGCTGGTGTGTCCTGCGTATCCGGGATGGGTAGTGTGCATGCTAGGAACCTCGCCATCTCCTTTATTGAGCACGATGCAGTGCAATATTTCCAAGCGATCTGATGAGGTGCATATGACTTGTTAATAAACTGATAATATCCATATGTAAAGGCGTTTTATTTAATTTTAATTATGACTCTTGCTTTTGTTCTTTGCCCCAGACGATATCCCTTGATACCTTTTTTTTTTTTTTCTCACACAAATTAATTACTGCATATGAGGATTTACATTAAAAAAAATGCATCTTTTGTACTTTTGTCCTGTAGGGTCAGAGGAGACCCTTTTCTGTTCCATGTCACTAGTGAATCAGTGCGTTTGCAGCACGTGGCTGTGCTGACATTCCTTTGTATTTTGCCAATTCTTGGGAAGGCCACAAGCACATGTTTAATGGTGCTGCAATGTAACATACTGTGGGAATGGGGAGCATAATTAGGTGCACTTTCCATAGCATCGTATGCCAAAGACTACTGGAGGGGTGACCAACTCCAGTCCTCAAGGGCCACCAACAGGCCATGTATTGGGGATATCCCTGCTTCAGCACAGGTGGCTCAGTAATGAAGCAGGGATATCCTGAAAACCTGACCTGTTGGTATCCCTTGAGGACTGGAGTTGGCCACTCCTGGTATGCTGCAGTGCAAACCCCAATTCCTCCTTCCGGTGTCAATCTAGTTGCGGTATTTAGACACCAGTTTTTTGCCCTCACCTGCCAGCGGTGTTGACACTGCTGCACGAAGGAAGACGCCCGGTTTGTGCCATTGGTAAAGAAAGTTGCCCTGCGTGGGCTTAGAGGAGATCTGTACTGTATAGACTGTGCAGCAGCGGTAATTCCCACCAGCTTTTCCATCACTATGCGAGGAGACATCCTTCAGATAAAGTAGAGACCAGTCCTGTTTCATGTTGTGTTGCAGATGGCTTTGTATGCTCTCTCAATTGTTTTCTTAGGTGTTTTCGTTTTTCCCCCTTTTTTTTGTCCAAAAGGTAAAGCAGAGATTGGACGACAACAAAGGTGGCCTGGCTCCCCCAAACTCTCCGAACAGTCCTCAGCGAGTCAGATCAAGCCAGTGCGGACAGGGGCCATCAAGCCTCTAGTAATGAAAGTGGAAGAGAGCAAGGCCTAGGAGAGACCCTTTATATATACACCAACCAATCCTTGCTACCTCCCATCCACACCCCCTGAGCCTCCATTCTCCGTAGCCTCCCGCTCCCTCTGGATTCTTCCTTCGTCTGAGAAGCCTCCCCCGATACCTCCAGTCACATGGACACGTCCATAACCCCCACTCCCCCCAAACCGTTTGAAAACCTGTGGCCAAGGCCTTAAATCTGCTCCTAGCAGAAAGGACTCCTATGTCTTACCAGGAGCGTTTTGAGCCTCCCACGTTTTGCTGCTCCCTCCCTTCATCACACGTGGCCATGCAGTCAGTGGTGTGTTGGTGTCTCGCATCTGTGATTCCATCGCGCACAGCGTAACTGACATGACACAGCAGGGCAATATCTTTCTTTCCCTCATGTTGTTTTTGAAGTCTCTCCCTTCGAATCCCACAGTCTTGTTTTTATGGCAGCTGCAGCTAATCATGGCAATTCTGCAAAAGTTCCCCTTTTTTTTTTTTTTTTAGAAAATACTGTATCTGGTGTTTATCGCACATTTTGTTTTTATACATTTTAACTCCTCCAGTATATAGTCCTCTCTCTCGTTTTTAACCCCTGAGGGCAGAGAACCAACAAGCGATGGCTTTGCTTATATCAAACCGTGTATACATGAGAGAATACAACCTTCTTCATTAAGGCTTTCGCGAAGGGTGTAGTTAGCATCAGGTCAATTTGTATTAATGCGGTAGATGCGCCCTCTTAGGAAATGAACAACTGATTCACTGGCTAGCTTAACTTTAAACCTGTAATAGTTAGGTGTCTCTAACGCTCTTGGATTATTTAATATTCCTGCTCCATGAACAGCTATTCAGTTCCAAACAGCCTCAGCATGCAGGGGGGCAAGAGACCTTTTGGGTGGATAACTTACGAAATAGGAGTTCTCAAGCCCCACCCCCATCCCATCAGCTTTTAAGGATATCCCAGCTTCAGCACAGATGGCTGAATTTGAGGCTCTGATTCAGCCATCTGTGCTGAAGCTGTGACTGATGGAGACACCTGTGCTGAAGCAGGGATATCCTGAATCTGACTTGTTGGGAGAGGGGTTGGGGTGTCTTGAGGACTGGAGTTGAGCACCTCTGACTTACAAGGTTGACAAATCTATGTACAGCGATTGCAAAAATGAAACGCTTAGAGGGAGGCGCCAAGCGCCGCTTCCACTAAATACACACGTCGTAAGCTTTTAACACCATCACTGCCAGAGCTAACCTGTAGTAAAGTGTCACACGGGTTGCTTTGTAAGACCACAGCCGTGTGCAGGTGGGTTTGCTGATGCCTGGGCTTGACCGTGTGTGAAGGTTCAAGTGATCATCCTTGCAGACAGGCGAATGCATGATTTTGGATCCGGTTTATGAAATGGGACTCTCGTCTTTACGTAATATGCCACGTGACCCGTGGCATATTTTCTTGACTTGTTGGGTGATCTTTTGTTTGTCCTTTATGTATACTTATTACTGGCATTAACACACGGTCTCCAACGCAAGTAAGACAACGTTGGTTAATTAGTGAATGAGTGGTACATCTGGCCATCTCTTAAGTCGTGGGCAGCAAATCTGTGGGTCCCATCTTTTTTTTTTTTTTGTAGAACGATTTTGACTGACACCCACGTTGCCACGGGCGTGGCCTTGCACGGTGTCTTCACAGCAGTCCAGGAGTAAGAAGGCAGCCTTGTAGCCATGAAGCTCCAGCAGGACATGCAATGTCTTCCTGGCATACAAATGATCAAAGTGAAAATGGGGATGGGGTGTATGACACGGAGAAGTGTGCAGTGAAGGGGTATGGGTTATATTTAACTCTTTTGTTTCCAGGCATTATAGGACCTGGAGAACCGGTCCTAGTTTGGCCAAATGAAGAGAGAGCTCTTACTTGGGTTAATCTTCAATAGGACACAAGTTCAGTGTTCGATCAGCAATTGGCAGTCGTTTCCAATGATTTACTCTGCAACGATCCCATCACGGGTGTTAATTTGTTGCTAGAAGTTTTATTTCCTTGGGATGTTAGGAGGGATCCACGTTCTGTACCTTTGCAAACTGTACATTTTCTCTCGGACCTCAGTGCTAAGTTGTATTATGCATAAGTGTGAACATTGCACGTATTTAAATATTTTAATTAAGCGGCTAAAACATTAAAGTGTAGGTACTTGTTTTCTCTTTACTTGACTGCTAATTAGTGTAGGTACCGGTTCTAGAGTGTGGTTTTTAAAGGGACAGTCACACAAAAGTGATTGTTTTCCACGGAAAATGAACGTTTCAATTTTCTTCAGGTCCCAAGTCATTCTAATTTTATCCGGTAAGGCTCGTCCCTTCCATTTTACCCCTTTTGATTAATGCTGGAAGCCTAATTACCATCAAACATAAAAAGAAAAGTGTGCATTGACAATTTGTAAACTCTTGTATATAAATGCAATCTTTCAGGCAACAAGTGTGGTGAACATTATAAACCTTTTCTGGTTACTATACAAAAAGTATAAATTATTATAATTTTTTTTAACCTATTAATGATGCTATGGCCATCGGCTTAATTTGGGTTCTAGGAGAGACTTCCCCTTTTAGTCTAATCCCTGCGCTAAACATACCTAAATTCTAAGCAGAAATGCAACGTGGTCAGCAGATTGTATGGCGCCCTTCACTGCTCGCAGGGCCTGCAATGTTTTGCCTTGCTCCGCCGTGTCACGTCGGATGGGTTCGCTTGTGTCCGTAATCTGGTTCAGCCGCCTCTTGTAATCCTTTTTCAGTTACGCCTGTGCCCTGGACTGATACAATCGTACCTTCCCACTGGTGCCTTTGTCATTCCTTATCCCAAACCCACAAACACTCATCATTTCCCCTTGCTGTTCATACCCACGTCTGTTCAGGGCTGTTTTCTTTATGGGATAAACCGATTAGAATTTCTGAGCAGATGTCCCAGTGTTGCTCACCATTTGATCCTGCTGGTGCCCAAGGTGTTAAGTGTTAGAAGCAGGACAGGATCTTGGACTCCCCACCTCTATGCCACAATACTACAAGGAATCCTCTTTTAACCCTTTGCTACAAGAGGTGGGCAACGCATGACAAAGCAACTCGCCACAGACTTGTCCAACTGCAATGAGATTAAAAACGCACATCCCCACGCCCTTCCCTCCTTTCTGTTTCTGTTGACACATCTGACCCCAAAACACTAGAATTTATTTATATGTATTTGATGTTGTAGGTTTAGGTAACAATGGAGAGAAAAAAAAGAAAGGAAAAAAAAAAACAACCTGTTTAACCGTTCTATTTATATATAATGTCTGAAATATTCTGCACAGGAAAGGCCAGGAAGTGTACGTGACTCGTCCTGTCACCCTAGGGCACTGTGTGTGGAGAGTCTCATTGGTAGGGTGCTATTAAATAAAATACACAATAAAATGGTTCCAGGTCCAAAACCTTATAAGGTGCAATCTCATTTTTTTTTTAATATTAAACCGGCTGTTTTTAACCCAGTACTTTCTTACTGAAGCATCTGCTCTATACTGTAAATATTCTGAATTCATGTAGGGTGATATTGTGTAAATGAGCTTTGTTTACAAGGCATGTGAAGTATATGCCAGGATAGGCAGTATGAGTGTGATTTGCTGTCTCAGAGCCAGCTGAGGGCGTAACATTTTGCCACTGGTCATTGCCACCCACTGCCTAATCGTGGCTAGAAATCTGCAGCCTTGGTAGGTCACCCTACCAGACACACTCAAAACTAAGGCAATGTCCCTTCCATTCAGCATATAATGGAGGTACATTAATTCACGGAGACCCTAGTTGGTAGGTTGCAATATATCCACAACGGCTTTAATTACTAAAGAATTATAGAGCTATGTAAAAGTCGCTGACATGTTAAGCCCATGTTAACCATAATTACTTTTGCTCTGTGCGTGTGCTAAAAATACCATATGGTATCTGCAACAAAGGGATGAAATATGTGCTTCTAAACCCTACAAGGATCTTAGTCTGGTTGTGTGTGTGTGTGTGTGTGTGTGTATATATATATATATATATATATATACACACACACAGTGGTTGACAAATCGCCAAAAAATCTACTCGCCACCTAGTACCAAACGTGTGCTGCTTGGGCCAATATTTACTCGCCCGGGGGTTAAATCCACTCGACCGGGGGCGACCAAATGTATAGGTTTGTCGAACACTGTATATATATATATATATATATATATATACATATATATATATATATATACATACATGCATGCGGTGTACAATGTGTATGTAGTAGAAACTTGATTACTATTATAAACCGAGAGAACCCTGCTTCACCGCACTTAGTTGATGTAGACGAGTCCTGTGCTCTGGATTTGTATACTGTATAAATACATTGTTTGCACAGTAATGCTGCACCAAGATGAAATACATTTGGACTGTGACTCTTCTAGGACTTTCATGCAAAGAAAACTATAATGCAAAAAAATAAATGAAGTGATCTTTTGTGAGTACCTAGTCACCCCCCTTATCCCACGAGGTGTCTGTTCTTTTAAATTATAAATGGTTCTCTTTTTGATGAATTTCTCTGACTTTCTTTTTCTCCTTTGCACTGCAGAAGGGGGGGAGGGGGCAGGTTTATCGTGAACTCCCAACTCTTGCTGCTTTTTTTTTAATTTTTTTTCCGGACAACAAGGAACATATAAAGCCGGAGATGGGATAACCCATCTCCCCTATGCACCTCTGGAGCAAGATATTAACCCCTTCATGGTCAGAGGGGCCAGCTGGCAGTGAAGGGGTTGATCTATGGAAGCTGATATTGCATGCTTAAAGGTTTTGTGACCAATGGACTATGGCAGGCTCTCAAGACCCACCCCCTAACAGGTCAGGTTTTCAGGAGATCCCTACTTGTGCACAAGTTGTGGCTCAGTTGAAGATTGAGCCACCTGTGCCATCTTTAAAACCTGACCTGTTTGGGGATCTTGAGGACTGGAGTTGAGAACCCCTGGACAGGATTTAAACCATTTGCATTGTATGACCTTTCCACTCCCCATCTTGTCACAAACCAAGAGAACTAAGAAGGGCAGGTGATAGATATCCACGGTTTTATATTTTTTATAAAAGAATACGATGAATCCTTTTGAGCGACCCAAAGTACACACTGCTTTGCCCGGCTTGGTGGTGGTCCAGTTCACACCGCTGTTTCCCCACTTCTCGTTTACCAATACCATTTATTTTCCTCCCTTCAACTGTGTGATTGTACTAGCTCTTTCCATCTGGAAGAATTCTCCTCATTTAAATAATAAAAAAAAAAAATGTAAAATAAAATAAAGCAAAATATGCTTTTCTCAAATGGCGTGAGATTGTTTTCTTGTTTTGTTTAAAAAGTGGGTTTATAAAAGGTGGTGGGGAGAGCTGGGTATAAATGTATGTAGATCTTTATATAGGGTCATCTAGGTACATATCTCTTCACAGCAGTAATACACAGAACATAATAATATAACATGGGAATAAGCGCTTCACATATGAAAGGAACAATAGGAAAAGGAGTTCCTGCCCCGAACAGCTTACAATCTATATCTTTTAAATTGCATTAAAGCTTTACATGCCATCTTTAGCATCAGGGCTATGAAGTGCAGTACAGTAGTGGTAATCTGCAGAGATGTTAGCCTCCCCTGAGAGGAGATTTGGGGGGTGCTGGGGCACCATTGAATTCTATGATTCGGCTGATGCTTCAAACCCGTGAAACTGACCCCAAGTTAGTGAGACTCGGAAAATCAGTGAGTCGATTTGCCGGAATCCATGCTAGGAGTGGCCCTTGAGAACTGGTGTGGGCCACTCATGATTTATACGTAGGGATTCATTCCGTGGTTTTTTTTTACACTGGAAAAACTCAGATTTGGTCATCTTGCACTTCCTGTTAAAATTGATGAAAACTGGAAATTAAGCATCTTTCCCTATTAAGTTCCACCTCGCACAGCTGCCCAGCCAGCAGAAGATGAAAGCCACACATAGGAAGTATGGAAACATACAAGTGCGCGGCTAAACACAATTCAAATGTTTCCCTGGGTTTTTTTTAGTGGGAGGGCAGGGAGGGGTTAACACTGAAACTGGGGGGGTTTGTAACAAAACACTGGAATAAACAGACAAACTGAATTGCTATCTACATGTGTGATGTAGGGGTTACTGAGTAAAGGTGCTAAGTCAGGGGTGGGCAACCCCATGCGTGCCTCCAACAGGCCAGGTTTTCAGGATATCCCTGCTTCAGCACAGGTGGCTCAGTCAAGACTGAGCTACTGATTGAGCCACCTTAGCTGAAGCTGGGACTGATTAAGTCTCTGCTGCAGCACAGGTGGCTCATTGAGCTACCTGTGCTGAAGCTGGGACTGATTGAGCTACCTGTGCTGAAGCATGAAGATCCTGAAAACCTGGTTTGCTGTTGGCCTTAAGGACTGGAGTTCCGCACCACCTGCTGTTAACAATGGCACTGAGTTTGAAGCGCCTAATCTTGGGCAAACCACTTTAGCTCCCTGTGCCTCAGGCACACAAAATATAGATTGTAAGCTAAATGGGGGCAGGGACTCGTGCCTGCAAAATGTCTCTGTACAGCACTGCGGACACTGTCAGCTCTACACAAAAAGCCCGATTATTATGCCAGGAGTGATGTATTTTATAGAGCGAATCATGCAGTATCACTGGAGCAGGAGAAAGGATATGAGTGAATTGGGATCGGAACATCTCCACTGTATATTATATTTAATTTAATATAGAAACCGTTAAAAAAAATGGGGGGGGGGGGGAGTTGGGGGGAACAACTTGTATGAACTGAAAGCAGCATTTCCTCGGCCAACTTTCTTGTTTTAACCCTTTGAGTGCCGCAAGACATAGTCCTGCTCAAAGGGTGTGTTTTTTTCCGGGGTTGATCTAACCAGTGAGGAAATGGAGGAGGAGGAGGCTGCCTCTAAATGCAGAAATTCTATATATTTACGGCAATGCAATTATCTAAGGCAGGGATGCGCAAACTTGCCGCGCCCCGCTTCCACCTCGTCCCCCATGTCGCGCCCCCTCCCCCCCTTACTGTTAATGCGGCATCATTTGACGCTGCGTGGCCCCGAGCTGACTCAATTCAGGTAAGTGAGTTACAGAGGCCTCGCGCTGAAGTGCGCCACGCTCCCCCTAAAAAAAAAAATCTTGTACCCCCCAGTTTGTGTACCCCTGATCTAAGGTGCCGAGCGATCTGCTCTCTCCCAGGGCGCGCAATATGGCTTCCAATGGTTGCTATAGCAACCCAAGGAGGCTTAATACATTAAAAAAAAGGCATAAAGTGAACAGAATAAATGCAGTAAGTATTATCTAATACTGATTGGTTAAAAAAAACGTAGGATTTTGAAGGATATGCTGCTTTAAACTTTGAAAAAAATGTGTTGAGGGGCCTCCCTGGTGTCAGTGAATGAGTTAATAAGTTCAGGGGCGGGGCCTCCCTGGTGTCAGTGAATGAGTTAATAAGTTCAGGGGCGGGGCTTAGGTTCCTGGTGGTACATTGTATCCTAAGCGCTCTGTTCATGAATCCCATACCACGTGTTCCCCGCGTCACGTGGCCTGGCCAGGCACTGCTAGTCTATCGCTGAACTGATTCTTCAGGCAGAACGATTCGCTCACCTGGAGTTGCATTAAGGAGAGAGCAGGTAAAGTATGGTACTCAGTAATACCCCCACCCCTAAAATACTACACAGCAGCTTCCCTATCACAGGCCTTTAAACTCTCATATCAGGGCTCATGTAATGCATCAACAGTACACCATATACCCCTCTACAGTAATAGTACCCCCTTCATACTGTATACCCCTCTACAGTAACAGTACCCCCTTCATATACCCCTCTACAGTAACAGTACCCCCTTCATACTGTATACCCCTCTACAGTAACAGTACCCCCTTCATATACCCCTCTTCAGTAACAGTACCCCTGTCACATTCCCCTCTACAGTAACAGTACCCCTGTCACATGCCCCGCTACAGTAACAGTACCCCTGTCACATGCCCCGCTACAGTAACAGTACCCCTGTCACATGCCCCGCTACAGTAACAGTACCCCTGTCACATGCCCCGCTACAGTAACAGTACCCCTGTCACATGCCCCGCTACAGTAACAGTACCCCTGTCACATGCCCCGCTACAGTAACAGTACCCCTGTCACATATCCTTCTCCAGTAACCCCGTTCATAAACCTCTCTCCAGTAACAATACCCCCTTTACTGATCATATTCCAGTACGAGTTTCCCTTTTTAAAAGTTTCTCCTCAAAACAGTACTCTGTGATATAACGCTCAGTAGTAACTGTTCCCCACGATACAACACTCACTACTGAGTTATCACAGGGTACTATCACTACAAACAGTTCCCTGTGATATAATACTCAGTAGTAACAGTTCCCTGTGATATATAATACTTAGTAGTAACAGTTCCCTGTGATATATAATACTCAGTAGTAACAGTTCCCTGTGATATATAATACTCAGTAGTAACAGTTCCCTGTGATATATAATACTCCGTAGAAACAGTTCCCTGTGAAATATAATACTCGGTAGTAATAGTTCCCCGTGCTATAATACTCATTAGTAACAATTCCCTATGATATAACACGCAGTAGTAACAGTACCCTGTGTAGTAAC